>NC_091959.1:40752703-40923146 GCF_031021105.1 Erythrolamprus reginae | reverse complement strand
TCCTCTTCCTCTTTCTTCTTCTTCATCTTCGACTTCCTCCTCCTCCACCCCCAGCCACATGATGGTCAAGCCGTTCCCACTTGGTCACATGACTGTCAAGCCACACCCACAAAACAAGCCATGCCCACAGTGTGGTAGTAAAACCTTTTGGAGCCCTTCACTGGTCCAAACTAGAACGCTTCTTTGCATCTCAAAGATGCCAAGGGTCGAACCTTGAACTTTCCACTTTGCTCCATCTCTGACTGGCTCTCCATGGGGACATCCCTCTGGAAATGGCTTCATCTGGTTTAGGCAAGACAGGCGTCCTGCGGCCAGCCTCAATATATCCTCTTGATCTTTCAGAGGTCAAGCCCTTCCCTGGGAAATGTGTTTCTGCTTGCTTTCTTCCTCCTCTTCAGATAATGGTGCCAGCTAGTGACAAATTTGAGAGGACAGAACTCAGGTCTTTCCGAACATCTACCATTCAGTGGCCCTTCAACCAGCTGACACGGCACATCTGGTTTACGTTCTATGTTAGTTATCCATTAAACTTGTTTCCTCTTTCTCTTGATACATAGATCCTCACTTTGGAAGGAAAAACAAAATAACCACACCCACAACGACAAGAATAAAAACTCAATTCCTTTTTCTTTAAAGAAAATATAATATTTATTGGAGATAATAGGGGAGGGGATACATAAAGGAAAAGGACTATGTGAATATTGGTAGAAATGTATATGAATTTAGAGTATACAGTTATAAATCAAAATACACGCTTAAATATATAGAAGAAAATAAAGTTAAAGAGAGAGAAAGGAAAAGAGAGAAAAGGGGGAAGGAAAGAGAAGAGGAAAATTTAAAATTAATTAAAAGAAAGAAAGAAAGAAGAGATACATTCATATGTATAAATTTATCAGATTTCGTAAATAGTGTCAACTTATCCGTTGACTCAATTACTCTACAGCTTTTAAGATCTTTACTATTAATATAGATGAAAGATGGATCCTCACTTTGGAAGAAAAACAAAACAACCACAGCCACAACGGCAAGAATATGGTATTTAATATCTACATGAAACCGCTGGGTGAGATCATCCAAGGGCATGGGGTGAGGTACCATCAGTACGCTGATGATACCCAGCTTTACATCTCCACCCCATGTCCAGTCAACGAAGCAGTGGAAGTGATGTGCCGGTGTCTGGAGGCTGTTGGGGCCTGGATGGGTGTCAACAGACTCAAACTCAACCCGGATAAGACGGAGTGGCTGTGGGTTTTGCCTCCCAAGGACAATTCCATCTGTCCTTCCATTACCCTAGGGGGGGGGGAATTATTGACCCCCTCGGAGAGGGTCCGCAACTTGGGCGTCCTCCTCGATCCACAGCTCACATTAGAGAACCATCTTTCAGCTGTGGCGAGGGGGGCATTTGCCCAGGTTCGCCTGGTGCACCAGTTGCGGCCCTATCTGGACCGGGACTCACTGCTCACAGTCACTCATGCCCTCATCACCTCGAGGTTCGACTACTGTAATGCTCTCTACATGGGGCTACCTTTGAAAAGTGTTCAGAAACTCCAGATCGTGCAGAATGCAGCTGCGAGAGCAGTCATGGGCTTACCTAGGTATGCCCATGTTTCACCAACACTCCGCAGTCTGCATTGGTTGCCAATCAATTTCCGGTCACAATTCAAAGTGTTGGTTATGACCTTTAAAGCCATTCATGGCACTGGACCAGAATATCTCCGAGACTGCCTGCTGCCGCACGAATCCCAGCGACCGATTAGGTCCCACAGAGTGGGCCTTCTCCGGGTCCCGTCAACTAAACAATGTCGGTTGGCGGGCCCCAGAGGAAGAGCCTTCTCTGTGGTGGCCCTGGCCCTCTGGAACCAACTCCCCCCGGAGATTAGAACTGCCCCTACTCTCCTTGCCTTTCGTAAGCTCCTTAAGACCCACCTTTGTCGTCAGGCATGGGGGAACTGAGACATCTCCCCCGGGCATTTACAATTTATGAATGGTATGTCTGTATGTATGTTTGTTTAGAAAATGGGGTTTTAAAAATATTTTTAAATAGTAATTTAGATTTGTTGTAAATTGTTTTCACTTTGTTGTGAGCCGCCCCGAGTCTGCGGAGAGGGGCGGCATACAAATCGAAATAATAAATAAATAAATAAATAAAATAATAAATAAATAACCACAGCCACAACGGCAAGGAGCCGGGGTGGCGCAGCAGGTAGAGTGCTGTACTGCAGGCCACTGAAGCTGACTGTAGATCTGAAGGTCAGCAGTTCAGATCTCATCACCAGCTCAAGGTTGACTCAGCCTTCCATCCTTCCAAGGTGGGTAAAATGAGGACCCAGATTGTGGGGGGCAATACACTGGCTATGTTAAAAAGTGCTATTGCTAACATGTTGTAAGCCGCCCTGAGTCTAAGGATAAGGGCGGCATAAAAATAGAATAAATAAATAAAGAATAAAGACTCAATTCCTCACGTTATGACTGTTGGCTTAACAATGCAGCCACCGTAGATCCTAATTTTGCCTCCTAAAGTGCTTTGATTTCCTTCCATTTGTTAGACTTTTAAAAGCCACAAAAAGTCTACCAGCGCTCAGTCAATGAAATGGTTTCGGTTGATTAATGCTCCAATTCTGTCTGAGCAGAAATGTCACGGAATGCAAACATGGATAGATCTTCATTGTCGGCCTATCTCTGTCTCTTTTGATCTTCCTTAGTAGGTAAGCCAAAACAGGAGCATGTCTTTACTTGGGGGGATTCCTCGAATCACAAACTTGTCAACTGCATTTTAGCTCAGCCAGTTGTAGAACATTCTTCTTCTTAAACGGGAGGATTGAGAATCTGGAGAAAAGCCAGCGAGACTCAATTCGATCTGGTGGTTAAGGCACGAGGCTAGAAAGCAGAAGACCATGAGGTCAAGATTCATCTTGGCCATGAAAGCTGACTAGGTGACTTTGAGCCAATCACCAGGAGACAGTGAGTTCTAGTCTTGACTTAGCCATGAAAGCCAAGTGGGTGAGTTTGAGCCAGTCACCAGGAGATTGTGAGTTCTAGTCTTGACTTAGCCAACTGGGTAACTCAGGGTCAATCACCAAGAGTTTGGGAGTTATAGTCCTTCCTTAGGCATGAAAGCCAATTGGATGACTTTGGGCCAATCACAGACTCATTTCTGACAGTCTCAAAATGGGTGAACAGTGCAGTCAGGCGGGTAGGGAAAGCAAGTAGAATGCTTGGCTGCATAGCTAGAGGTATCACAAGCAGGAAGAGGAAGATTGTGATCCCGCTGTACAGAGTGCTGGTGAGACCCCATTTGGAATACTATGTCCAGCTCTGGAGACCTCACCTACAAAAAGATATTGATAAAATTGAACGGGTCCAAAGATGGTGGAAGGTCTTAAGCATAAAACTGATCAGGAAAGACTTCATGAACTCAATCTGTATAGTCTGGAGGACAGAAGGGAAAGGGGGGGGACATGATCGAAACATTTAAATATTTGAAAGGGTTAAGTAAGGTTCAGGAGGGAAGTGTTTTTAATAGGAAAGTGAACCCAAGAACAAGGAGGCACAATCTGAGGTTAGTTGGGGGAAATATCAGAAGCCACTTGAGAACATATTATTTGACTGAAAGAGTAGTAGATGCTTGGAACAAACTTCCAGCAGACCTGGTTGGTCAATCCACAAGAATTGAATTTAAACATGCCTTGGATAAACATATATCCCTCCTAAGATAAAATACAGGAAATAGCATAAAGGCAAACTAGATGGAACAGGAGGTCTTTTTCTGCCGTCAATCATCTATGTTTCTATTTACGTTACGTTATGGGGCGATTAGATCTTGGCCCCCTGGCCGACGAATGTTATGTAGGGGTGATGTCTAAATGGGTACGATTGGTTTTTTTTTAGCATAATTGGGAATTTTAGCTTGGTTTATCTAGTTTTAGTGAATTGTTTTTAGCCAATGTATTTTATTGTTTCCTTTTATAGGTTGTAAAGCGCCCTGAGTCCTTGGAGAGGGGTGGCATACAAATCCAATAACTAACTAACGAACTAACGAACTAACGAACTAACTAACTAACTAACTAACTAACTAACTAACTAACTAACTAACTAACTAACTAACTAACTAACCAACCAACCAACCAACCAACCAACCAACCAACCAACCAACCAACCAACCAACCAACCAACCAACCAACCAACCAACCAACCAACTAACTAACTAACTTTCGTAAACTACTTAAGACCCACCTATACCGCCAGGCATGGGGGATTTGAGACATCTTCCCCCCAGGCTCATTATTATTTATGTTTGGTATGTATGTGCTGTATGGTTTTTAATTGTTGGGGTTTTTAATATATTTTTTATTATTAGATTTGTGCCATTGTATTATTGTTTTTATCGTTGTTGTGAGCCGCCCCGAGTCTTCGGAGAGGGGCGGCATACAAATCTAATAAATTGAATTGAATTGAATTGAATTGAACTAAGTAACTAAGTAACTAAGTAACTAAGCAACTAAGCAAATAAGCAAATAAGTAAATAAGTAAATAAGTAAATAAGTAAATAAGTAAATAAATAACTGGTGAATTGTCCATGCACACGGTCAAGTCAAGCTAGCAACATGTGGTCACCGTCAAGAGATATTTTTGACTCTTGGGAATCCCTCCTCCGCTGACCCCCTTCCTTAGTCATCAATTATGTCCATGGTCTTTCCAAACTGCCAAAAAACTGGCCGTGCCAGAGATAAAAGGAGGCTTTCCTGGCCTTGGTTTCCAGGTCTTTCAAACCTCCAGCCTATAATAACTTCCACAGCTAGAGGAAGGGTTTAAAGAGGGAGAGGGAGGTCAGCTCGGAGAGGAAAGGGGAAGAACAATGATGTAGTAGCTTCTAATGGAAGAAAGCTGGGGAATTAATCAAGATCCTGGATCTCATTTGTTAATGACAAGGCCAAAGATGCTTTTCCTTAATTGCTCAAAGTGGCAACTGTTCCCCCCCCCCCTTTGACTTACCCCAGAAGAAATCTCAGGTTTTTCCAGCCAAGTGTTGTCAGACGGCCAGGGTTAAGGGTTGGATTCCAAGGCAGGAGAGGTGTAACTTGAAGAGCTGAGGCAGAACGTAGAATCGTAGGGCTGGGAGGGGGACCTCAGAGGTCGTCTAGTCCAACCCCCTGCTTCAAGGCAGGAGATCTTATCTTATCTTATCTTATCTTATCTTATCTTATCATAATTTAATAATAATTTATTAGATTTGTATGCCGCCCCTCTCCGAAGACTCGGGGCGGCTCACAACAATAATAAAACAATATTACAATGAAACAAATCTAATATTAAAAACATCTAAAATCCCATCATGCAGCACACACCTACCAAACATAAAATGTAAAAGCCTGAGGGAGATGTCTCAGTTCCCCCATGCCTGGTGATACAGGTGGGTCTTAAGTAATTTGTGAAAGACAAGGAGGGTGGGGGCCGTTCTAATCTCTGGGGGGAGTTGATTCCAGAGGGCCGGGGCCACCACAGAGAAGGCTCTTCCCCCGGGGCCCGCCAAATGACATTGTTTTGTCAATGGGATCCGGAGAAGGCCAACTCTGTGGGACCTTATCGGCCGCTGGGATTCGTGTGGTAGAAGGCGGTTCCAAAGGTATGTTATGTTATGTTATGTTGTTATGTTATGTTATGTTATGTTGTTATGTTATGTTATGTTATGTTAAGGTATGGTATGGTATGGTATGGTATGGTATGGTATGGTATGGTATGGTATCTTATCTTATCTTATCTTATCTTATCTTATCTTATCTTATCTTATCTTATCTTATCTTATTCAATTTATAGGCCGCCCATCTGCTGACGGACTCAAGAATAAAAGAATAAAAGAAAAATACAACATTTAATACCCCAGTATTAAAAAAACATTCATTGATCATTCATTTGTACTACTGACTGGAGCATAGTGTAGTCCTCAACGGCCCCAGGCCTGCCGGCAAAACCGTATTTTTAAAGCCTTTTGAAAGGCCAGGAGGGTGCGGGCAGTGTGAATCTCTGTGGGGGATTGATTCCAGAGGACCGGAGCCGCCACAGAGAAGGCTCTTCCCTGTGGTCCTGCCAGCCAGCATTGCTTGGCTGATGGGAACCGGAGAAGGCAAAAAAAGTCCTAACAGATCGCTGATCCCATTCATATTGGATGGGGCCTGTGAGGTGATACTGAAGAGCTAAGATGACTTTCAATTCCAATCTGAGGTAGAATATAGAATCATAGGGCCGGAGGTGACCTCTGAGGTCTTCTAGTCCAGAGATGGTGAACCTTTTTGTTTCGCGTGCCAAAAGGGTGTATGCGTGCGCGTGTGTGCTAGCAAGCGCGCATTCCCTCCTCCCCACATTTCCCCAAACTTCCGGTTTGCCCATTGGGCTGTTTTTCGCACTCCGGGGCTTTAGGAAGCTTCCCTGAAGCCTCTGGAGTGCGAAAAATAGCACAACGGGCAAACCGGAAGTCAATTTTTCTGAACTTCCGGTTTGCCAGGTGGACAGTTTTTGCACTCCAGGGTTTCAGGGAAGCTTCCCTGAAGCCTCCAGAGGGCGAAATGGCCTTCCCTAAGGCTGAAAATCAGCCGACTAGCACACGCATGCGCACTGGAGCTGACTTAAGGCAACACCTCATGTGCCCTCCAATAAGTTTCCGCATGTCACTTGTGGCACACTTGTCATCAGTTTGCCATCACCAACCCCCTACTCAAGGCAGGAGAACTTATACCAGCAGCACCTTTGAGAGGACAGCCTGTGAGGTGATACTGAAAAGCTAAGATGACCAGTTTTTCAAGATGGAGGACACTGAGGTAAGATGGAATCATGGAGAGAGCTGGGTTTAAACATGGCAAATTCTACCAGTATTATTTTTTTCCCTTCCAGCATAAAATAAAACAATACATAATTTTTTAAAAAATAGCAATGCTTATAATCATTCATATATAAAAATGATGGGTTTTTAGATGTTTTTAGCATTAGATTTGTTTCGTTATTGTTGTGAGCCGCCCCGAGGCATACAAATCTAATAAATTATTATTATTATTATTATTATTATTATTATTATTATTATTATTATTATTATTTTATATTCTTGCTACTCGTTCAGCGGAGACTCTTATCTCTCCTCATCTAAAAAAAATTTCTAGAAACATAGAAGATTGACAACACAAAAAGACCTCCTGGTCCATCTAGTCTGCCTTATACTATTTCCTGTATTTTATCTTAGGATGGATCTATGTTTATCCCAGGCATGTTTAAATTCAGTTACTATGGACTTACCAACCACGTCGGCTGGAAGTTTGTTCCAAGCATCTACTACTCTTTCAGTAAAATACCTTTTTCTCACATTGCTTCTGATCTTTCCCCCAACTAATCTCAGATTGTGCCCCCTTGTTCTTGTGTTCACTTTCCTATTAAAAACACTTCCCTCCTGAACCTATTAATCATCTTATTTAATTCTATTAGTTTTGTAAGACATCATCAATTCTTAAATCACTAAATTAAAAAATCTTTTTCTCCACGTTACTATAAAAGGTTATATTACATCAATGTGAGCATTAATATAATCTCTTTTATCTAGATTTTAATACTATTTCATATAACTAATAAAAAAATCCATATATATCAATAATATCCACTCTGAGTCTGCTTTGGATTGAGTGGCATATAAATACAATAAATAAATAATAAAAAAACCTTCTCATGATGCATCACTTTATAGAATAAAGTTCTATATTTTAAAACTACACTGCTCAAAAAAAATTAAAGGGAACACTTAAACAACACAATATAACTCCAAGTTAATCAAACTTCTGTGAAATCAAACCGTCCACTTAGGAAGCAATATTGATTGACAATCAATTTCACCTGCTGTTGTTCACATTCAACTTTGTACAGAACAAAGTATTCAATGAGAAGATTCCATCCATTCAGATCTAGGATCCCTTTATTTTTTTTGAGCATTATATAAACAATAACTAAATTTTGGGTTATATCTTTATATAGCGCTACCACCATTTCTCATCTTCACCATCTGGATTCCAACATTTAAATCAGATTCTCATGTTTCAGTTTTTCCAAAGAATAACCAAATATACATACATATCTTTTAGCTTTCTATCCATTCATAAAACCTCCCCCAAATTTTATAATAATCAGAGTCTTCTTTATCTTTGAGTTTCAAAGTCAATCTACTCATCTCTTCTCAATCCATAGTTTTTCTCAAAACATGGTGAATTCTGACGCGACATTGAATAGCCTACCAAAAAAGGTTTGCCATCACTGTACACCCCATCGTTGCTCCTGCGTTGGAAGATTAAACCTAGACCAAAATCACCCATCCTTCTTCCTCCCTCTACCCCTGGCCCAGAATCTGATACTTTAAAATTCCTTCATAATTGATTGTCTGTGCGTACTTGTGTGTACATTTTTTTAACCTTAAATAATTCCTTTAAGTGTTTGCTTTCCATTAAAGTATTAAATATTCCCTAAGTCCATAATTAAGTCCTCTTTGCTCTCATTAAGGTATTAAGTCTTTATTAAACATTGACTAAAAAAAACCTAAGAGGGGAATAAAAATAAAGAATTACATGCGCTACCGTAAATTGCCTAACTCAGGGTGCATTTTCCCCTTAGACTATCCACGGTTGACCTCTCTCTAGTATAAGGGCAGACTAGATGGACCATGAGGTCTTTTTCTGTTGTCAATCTTCTATGTTTCTCTGAGGCAGAAATTTCTCTCTCTGGGCACAATGAGAATAGATCTGCTGAAGAAAACTCCTCATTGGCAACGGGAAAAGGCGCCCGGCCAGTAATCACTGTGCCAGACTACAACTTTCTCTGCCCGCTGAAATGATTTATGATGGACGCAAGCGAACGCAAATAATTAATAATTATTAAGCGTATGATGGTGTGAAGCAATTTCTCATGTTCTGTGCTTAGTTAACAACAGGAATCCATAATAATGAAGTACTTAAAAACCCAAGGAGCTAATTAAATCCACCGTTGCGGGCTCGTACCCTAGGAATTGCTCTGAGGGATATTTAAAGGATTAAATATTTATTCCCAACCTAATATATACATAAATTAAATCTAACGTGTGTTTTTGTTTTTTTAAATGTGGGTTTTAAGTGGATCAAGACAAGCATGGAAAAGAAAGATAATTAAAATTGTCAAACTTTATTAACTCCATCAATGTTGCCGGAGGATGCTTGTAGATGTCCTTCCAAAAAAAAGATTGATTTACTTTAAAAAAAATAATAATTTATTTAGAATTTTCCACAACATAAAAAGAGAGAGCATCCCAATAATCATCAGGTATCATCTGTATGTGGATGATACCCAGTTGTACATCTCCACCCCATGTCCAGTCAACGAAGCGGTGGATGTGATGTGCCGGTGCCTGGAGGCTGTTGGGGTCTGGATGGATGTCAACAGATTCAAACTCAACCCAGATAAGACGGAGTGGCTGTGGGTTTTGCCTCCCAAGGACAATTCCATCTGTCCGTCCATCACCCTGGGGGGGGGGGAAATCACTGACCCTCTCAGAGAGGGTCTGCAACATGGGCGTCCTCCTCGCACTAGAGAATCATCTTTCAGCTGGGGCGAGGGGGACGTTTGCCCAGGTTCGCCTGGTGCACTAGTTGCAGCCCTACTTGGACCGGGAGTCACTGCTCACAGTCACTCATGCCCTCATCACCTCAAGGCTCAACTACTGTAACGCTCTCTACATGGGGCTACCTTTGAAGAGTGTTCGGAAACTTCAGATTGTGCAGAATGCAGCTGTGAGAGCAATCATGGGCTTCCCCAAGTATGCCCATGTTACACCAACACTCCGCAGTCTGCATTGGTTGCCAATCAGTTTCCGGTCACAATTCAAAGTGTTGGTTATGACCTATAAAACCCTTCATGGCATCGCACCAGAATATCTCCGGGACCACCTTCTGTCGCACGAATCCCAGCGACCGGTTAGGTCCCACACAGAGTGGGCCTTCTCCGGGTCCTGTGAACTAAACAATATCATTTGGCAGGGCCCAGGGGAAGAGCCTTCTCTGTGGCAGCCCCGACCTTCTGGAACCAACTCCCCCCAGAGATCAGAATTGCCCCCACCCTCCTCACCTTTCGTAAGCTCCTTAAAACCCACCTCTGTCGTCAGGCATGTTGGAATTGAGATATACCTTCCCCCTAGGCCTATACAATTTATGGATGGTATGTTTGTTTGTATGTTTGGTTTTTAATAAGGGTTTTTTAGTAATTTAAATATTAGATTTGTTATATGCTGTTTTTATTGTTGTTGTTAGCTGCCCCGAGTCTACGGAGAGGGGCGGCATACAAATATAAATAAATAAATAAATAAATAAATAAATAAATAAATAAATAAATAAATAAATAAATAAATAAGTGGGTGGGTGGGTGGGTGGGTGGGTGGATGGATGGATGGATGGATGAATGAATGAATGAATGAATGAATAAATAAATTTAAAATAAAAAAAATTAAAATAAAATAAAAAATAAAATAAAATAAAATAAAATAAAATAAAATAAAATAAAATAAAAAAAATAAAATAAATAAAATAAAATAAAATAAAATAAAATAAAATAAAATAAATAAAATAAAATAAAATAAAATATAAAATAAATAAAATAAAATAAAATAAAATAAATAAAATAAAATAAAATAAAATAAAAAATAAATAAAAAATAAAAAAATAAAAAAAAAAAAAAATAAAAATAAAATAAAATAAAATAAAATAAAATAAAATAATAAAATAAAATAAAATAAAATAAAATAAAATAAAATAAAATAAAATAAAATAAAATAAAATAAAATAAAATAAAATAAAATAAACCTGGCTGCCCTTCACTGCCTGAGTGGACCATGTCACAAGTTGTGGGTGGGGGGCAAGGCATGTGGACTTTCAACTAGGTGGGAAGCTCAGATTCAGGCTTCCCAGCGTAGGTGCCAGGAAGGCTCCAGAAATAAATTGGAACTTTGAGGAATGCCTTGAATTACTTGGACTCTGATTTAAATTCGGAGGTTACCAGGAACCTTAACACCAGTTCATTCCTGGGCCAAAAGGAGCCTTCTGTGATTCAACTTGAAAGGGAAATCCGCTTAGCTTCCATTAAGCGCCTTATGAGTCCGCTGGGATTTTTACGAAGATAATCAAGACGTATCTGGTTCCCAGGTATTATAAGGCTGGGTTTCCAAGAATCCCAGAACATGAAAAGAGCCACACCCTTGACACTCCAAGCCACCCAAGTCGTGCCATTGATTGTGGAAGTTCAGGAGGTCAGGCCTTTAGCAATTGGGCAGTTCTGTTTGGTAGAACCGTACACATGGGCTTGGAGGGAAAACACGGATCCTTGACAAAACAAAGCTTAATGCAAAATGTAGCATTGTTTTTCTTTTTTTTCCTTTTCATCCTTTTATTGCTTTAAAAATAATAAACCAAAGACTGAAAAACAAAACATAAAGATTTTAAAAATGCATCAATTGTGGGCTGAGAACGTCTTTCAGCTGTGGCGAGGGGGGCGTTTGCCCAGGTTCGCCTGGTGCACCAGTTGCGGCCCTATTTGGACCGGGGGTCACTGATCACAGTCACTCATGCCCTCATCATCTCGAGGCTCGACTACTGTAACGCTCTCTACATGGGGCTACCTTTGAAAAGTGTTAGGAAACTTCAGATTGTGCAGAATGCAGCTGCGAGAGCTATCATGGGCTTTCCCAAATATGCCCATGTTACACCAACACTCCGCAGTCTGCATTGGTTGCCGATCAATTTCCGGTCACAATTCAAAGTGTTGGTCATCACCTATAAAGCCCTTCATGGCACCGGACCAGGGTATCTACGAGACCGCCTTCTGCCACACGAATCCCAGCGACCGGTTAGGTCCCACAGAGTTGGCCTTCTCCGGGTCCTGTCAACAAAACAATATCGTTTGGCGGGCCCCAGGGGAAGAGACTTCTCTGTGGTGGCCCCGGCCCTCTGGAACCAACTCCCCTCGGAGATAAGAATTGCCCCCACCCTCCTCGCCTTTTGTAAGCTCCTTAAAACCCACCTCTGCTGTCAGGCATGGGGGAACTGAGATATTCTTTCCCCCTACGCCTTTACAATTTATGCATGGTATGTTTGTTTGTATGTATGTTTGGTTTTATAAATAAGGGTTTTTTTAAATTGTTTTAGTATTAGTTTTAGTATTGGATTTACATGATGTTTTGTACTATTGTTGTTAGCCGCCCCGAGTCTACGGAGAGGGGAGGCATATAAATCCAATAAATAAATTAAATAAATAATAAATAAATAAATTTGCAGACCCAGAGATAGAAGTAATAGAAACATAGAAGATTGACGGCAGAAAAAGACCCCATGGTCCATCTAGTCTGCCCTTATACTATTTCCTGTATTTCATCTTAGGATGGATATATGTTTATCCCAAGCATGTTTAAATTCAGTTACTGTGGATTTACAAGCCACGTCTGCTGGAAGTTTGTTCCAAGCATCTACTACTAATGAAAAGAAGGACTAGGGGTGACATGATTTCAGTCTTCCAATATTTGAGAGGCTGCCACAAAGAAGAGGGAGCCAAACTATTCTCCAAAGCACCTGAGGGTAGAAAGCACACCAAGACAACTAGACACAAGAACAGGTTATTTTCCCGAATGCCATCGCTCTGCTAAACAAATAATTCCCTCAACACTGTCAGATGTTTTACTAAATCTGCACTTCTATTGCTACTATTTTTTTCTCATCATTCCTATCCTTTTCCTCCCACTTAAGACTGTATGACTGTAACTTGTTGCTTGTATCCTAAGATTTTTTATTAATATTGATTGTTCCCTCATTGCTTATTTGACCCCTATGACAATCATTAAGTGTTGTACCACATGATTCTTGACAAATGTATCTTTTTCTTTTATGTACGTTGAAAGCATCTGCACCAAGACAAAGTTATCTCCGGGACCACCTTCTGCCACACGAATCCGAGCGACCAATTAGGTCCCACAGAGTGGGCCTTCTCCGGGTCCCGTCAACAAAACAATGCCGTTTGGCGGGACCCAGGGGAAGAGCCTTCTCTGTGGCGGCCCCGACCCTCTGGAACCAACTCCCCCCAGAGATTAGAATAGCCCCCACCCTTCTTGCCTTTCGTAAGCTTCTTAAAACCCACCTCTGTCGTCAGGCATGGGGGAATTAAGATATTCTTTCCCCCTAGGCTTCTACAATTTATGTATGGTACGTTTGTATGTATGATTGGTTTTAAAATAAGGGTTTTTAGCTACTTTAGTATTGGATTGTCGCATGTTGTTTTTATCACTGTTGTTAGCCGCCCCGAGTCTACGGAGAGGGGCGGCATACAAATCTAATAAAATGAAATGAAATTTCTTGTGTGTTCAATCACACTTGGCCAATAAAGAATTCTACTCTACTCTACTCTACTCTACTCTACTCTACTCTACTCTACTCTACTTTACTCTACTCTACTCTACTCTATGCAGGCTCTTTTGGCACGTGAACCAAAAAAGGTTCCATAGGACCTCCTGTTTAAGGAGGCGATTGTTGGACTAGAAGACCTCCAATGTCCCTTCCAACTCTGTTATTCTATCTTCTGTGCTCTAAAAAACAACATTTGGGAGAAGTATGGATGTACTCCAGCTAGTGAACATGGTAAGTTGGACTAAACACCCACCCACACACCCACACAGGTTCACATCATCAACATCCCAAGCTCTCCATTACTTGCCGTATCCTCCACTCCCTCTCCTGTTGGCTTCCAGCGACTTCAAAGGAGACCTGGGAAAGCCCAACCTCTTCGCACTCTGCCAGGACCAGGGTCACGACCTGCCAAAGGGAATATTCCCACCTCAGATATTCCTCATGGAGCAATCACGGCAAGGTGTTGTCTCTGTTTCTCTTTCATGTGGCTTCTCCTCTGCTCCTTTGATGTGGCGAGGGAGCTATGCCTATGAATCAGCTTTCGCTACCTGATGTTCTACAAGCACACCACCCAGGATGGGTTCAGCCAAGAGACAACTCAGGAGAACTGATGGTATCAGCTTCAACCATTCCCTTGGGTTTTCCATACGTTTAGGCTTGGTAACTCTGTTCTCCCTGGCTTCTTCCTGTAGCGCTGGGATTCCCAATTTTTGCCCTCCTTCATTGTTTCAAACTGCTTGTCAGAAAGTTGTGTTGAGCTTTGAAGATCAGCTGTCCTTTCCTTCAGGGTCATGGTCATTTCAAATAGTCACTGAGCGAATGGTTGAGACTTGAGTGCTATAAAAACAATGAATGGGATGATCAATATGTCATTTCAACACGTTACCACAGGTAATTTCATTGATGTTTTCTTAATAGAAAACTTCAGTCTTTACATGGATTTACATGCTTCTGTGTTCCCACCACACTTTCCTTGACCACACCTCCCCCTCCTCCTCTTCCTCCTTTTGAAAAAGGAATAAACTTTTCCTTCCTTCCTTCCGTCCTCCCTCCCTTCCTTTCTTCCTTCCTAAACTGGGCTTAAAATATAAATGTATTCTTAGATTATAAACATGGTAAGTAACTGCAGGCTGGCATAGATAGATAGATAGATAGATAGATAGATAGATAGATAGATAGATAGATAGATAGATAGATAGAGTAGATGGATGGATGGATGGATGGATGGATGGATGGGTGGGTGGGTGGGTGGGTGGATGGATGTATGTAAATAGTTGATACATATGATAGATAGATGTAGATAGTTGATAGTTAGATAGATAGATAGATAGATAGATAGATAGGTACAGTAGATAGATAGATATGATAGATAGATATGATAGATAGATAGATGCAGATAGTTGATAGATACCGAATAGGTAGGTAGGTAGGTAGGTAGGTAAATAGATAGATAGATAGATAGGTAGGTAGGTAGATAGGTAGATAGGTAGATAGGTAGTAGATAGATAGATAGATAGATAGATATGATAGATAGATAGATGCAGATAGTTGATAGATACTGAGTAGATAGATAGGTAGGTAGATAGGTAGATAGATAGAGGTAGATAGATAGATAGATAGATAGATAGATAGATAGGTAGATAGGTAGGTAGATAGGTACAGTAGATAGATATGATAGATAGATAGATGCAGATAGTTGATAGATACTGAATAGATCGATAAATAGATAGATAGATAGATAGATAGATAGATAGATAGATAGATAGATAGATGTAGATAGATAGATAATGTACTTAGACTTCATGTATCCTTCATTCAGAATACATAAATATATAGATATTATAGTTTGGATGCTATTTCATTTCCCCATGTAACCTTTACCAGATGGTGGGCTTGCATATTATGCTTCTCCACCAAGAGGAGTTATATAGTTGTGTGTTAATTTGTGAGATATGATCTGAACAGTCTTCTTCTTTTTCTTCTGGTAGCACAATTGGCTTGGTTGTGTCTGACAGCTGTTGTCGCTTCCAGACCCTGCCGTGAACCATTCCTGCAGCAGGGTAAATCCCCCTTGAAATCGGGGGTTACTCTGGTATCAGTCGGGTTTGTTTAAGCATTAATGCTCCTCTCCCAGGCCCCCCTCGACTGCCAGTTGGGCCTGCAGGGAATATTGCTTTAATGTAGTGCTTCTCAGTTATTTTCTGTTATGCTCCACCCTAGGAAGAAATAAACATGAGAGGTGATGAGAAGAGAGGCGAGAAGAGAGGAGAGGAGAAGAGAGGAGAAGAAGAGAAGAAAAGAGAAGAGAAAGAAGAGAAGAGAAGCGGAGAGGGGAGAAGGGAGGGGAGGGAAAGAGGATAAGGGAAGGGAAGGGAAGAGGAGAGGAGAGGAGAAAAGAGGAGAAGAGCGGAGAAGAGGAGAAAAGAGGAGAGAAGAGCGGAGAAGAGAAGAGGAGAGAAGAGGAGAGAAGAGCGGAGAAGAGAAGAGGAGAAAAGAAGAGAGAAGAGCGGAAAAAGAGGAGAGGAGAAAAGAGGAGAGAAGAGAAAGGAGAAAAGAGGAGAGAAGAGAAGAGGAGAAAAGAGGAGAGAAGAGAAAGGAGAAAAGAGGAGAGAAGAGAGAAGAGAAGAGGAGAAAAGAGGAGAGAAGAGAAAGGAGAGAAGAGGAGAGAAGAGAAAGGAGAAAAGAGGAGAGAAGAGAAAGGAGAAAAGAGGAGAGAAGAGAAAGGAGAAAAGAGGAGAGAAGAGAAAGGAGAAAAGAGGAGAGAAGAGAAAGGAGAAAAGAGGAGAGAAGAGAAAGGAGAAAAGAGGAGAGAAGAGAAAGGAGAAAAGAGGAGAGAAGAGAAAGTAGAAAAGAGGACAGAAGAGAAAGGAGAAAAGAGGAGAGATGAGAATTGTAGATACTGCTTATAATTTGGCCACTTTCAGAGAAACTACTTCATACTGATCTGGCTACAGTATTTGCACATAAAAAAGATCAGAATGGAGAGTCTTGGATGACCACACTTGAGCCAAACATTTCTGTTGCTAAGTGAGACATTTCTCATGTGAATTTTGCCCCGTTCTATGTCCTGCATAGCTGCGGTTAAGTGAACCTCTGTGGTTGTTAAAATTGGGAACAAAATCATTCCATCCATCTGGCTTCCCCATCAACTTTGCTGGTCGGAAGGTCGAAAGAGGGGAATCACAAGACACTGCAACCGTCATTCATGTGAGTCGGTTGCCAGGTTGCCATCTGAATATTGATCACGTGACCACGGGGACACTGCAACCGTCGTTAAGTGAGAAAAACAGCCTTTGGTCACTTTTTCAGTGCCCAACAGCCCTAAACGGCTGTTGTAAGTTGAGATCTCCCTGTATGTCCCAAATATTTTATTAGGTAAAGCGTTATACACTGTGAGTCCTTATGGAAGGTGGGCGTGGTTTATTTTGTGGGTGTGACTTGCCAGCCATGTGACCAGATGGGAGTGGCTTGTCAACCATGTGACTGGGAAGGAGTGGCTTGTCGGCCATGTGACCAAGTGGGAGTGGTTTGATGACCATGTGACCCCCCCCGGGGGAGGTGGAGGTGGCTTATGTGATTGGCTTAAAGGTGGCCAACTTGACGTCACTCATGTCAAGGGTTTGGGTTAGGGTACCTGGCCTCTCCTCAGCTCAAAGAGATACAAGATATTTGCTATTACTGAGCATCCAAAATATACATGTATATATGCCATGGGAATGGGAATGACTGGTTTTTTTAGGGTTTTTAGTTTTAGATTTAATTAATTGGACCTGAAATGTTATGTATTGCTTTATTATATGTTCCGAGCCGCCCCGAGTCCTCGGAGAGGAGCAGCATAAAAGTCCAATAAATAAATAAATAATATATATGTGTACATACATATTATACACAGGCACTCAAAAATCTACATTATCTACTATGTGCAAGCTCCATTTTTGCTACTCCCACCCTCTATGGGTGCGTACACATGCAGGCTCGCTCACACGCACCCTCGTTCCCACCTGCTGGGGACTGAACATCTACTTGACGGCGATACAGGTGAACCCGCCAGGTGAGCTTAAGAGGCTGGTGAAATATAGCAAACACTCGAAGGACAATAGTGCTTCACCGCGGCTGTTGATATTGTAATTTGGAAATTATAGCGGACACCGCTGGGAAGGCTGGGGCAAACAAAACCGATAAGATAAGAGCCATCTTTATCTCAGCTTCTATCAGCTTGGATCAATAAGGACCATCACACTGCATCTATTTCTTTGCATGGCCCAACGTTTTTCCACCCGATAAGGAAGTAAACAGCAGTTCTTCAACTGTTGCATCTTCAACTACCTTGGCCTTTGGTAGAACTCCTCGGCATGGTCGTCTTCTTCTTCTTCTTCTTCTTCTTCTTCTTCTTCTTCTTCTTCTTCTTCTTCTTCTTCTTCTTCTTCTCCTTCTCCTTCTGCTCCTTCTTGATGAAAATATCCTTCTTCTCTCCTCCTCCTTCTCATCCTCCTCTATTTTGATACTCTATTTTCTTCTTCTTCATCAACCTTATCTGAAGACTTGATCTGAAAGTTCATGCTATCTTTCTTTCTTTCTTTCTTTCCTTCCTTCCTTCCTTCCTTCCTTCCTTTGTCAAACATATATAGGATAGTAGTAATTTGTAAAAACATAACATAAGTAAAAAGTAACGATAAAAGAGGACAGGGACGATAGGCACAATGGTGTGCTTATGCACGCCCCTTATGGACCTCTTAGAAACGGGGAAAGGTCGACTCTAGATAGTCAAAGGTAAAAGTTTTTGGGGTTTGGGGAAGAAACCACAGAGTCAGGTAATGCATTCCAGGCATTAATCACTCTGTTGCTGAAGTTGTATTTTCTGCATTTAAAATTGGAGCGGTTTACATTTAGTTTGAATCTATTATGTGCTTGTGTATTGCTGCGGTTGAAGGTGAAGCAATCATTAACAGGAAAGACATTTTGGTATATGATTTTATGAACTGTATTTAAAACAGATCGGAGGTGATGTAGTTGTGAATTGTCTAATCCCAGTACTGTATTTCAAATCTGGTGGAATAAGGTATTTTGTTGTGAGTTGAGGAGTGAAGGACTCTTCTTGTGAAATATTTCTGGACTCTCTTGATTGTACTTATCTATCTATCTATCTATCTATCTATCTATCTATCTATCTATCTATCTATCTATCTATCTATCTATCTATCTATCATCTAGTGTTATATATACTTTTTAAAAATATTAGATTTGTATTACTATTATATTGTTTTTGTTATTGTTGTGAGTCGCCCCGAGTCTTCGGAGAGGGGCAGCATACAAATCTAATAAATTATTATAATTATCTATCTATCTGTCTGTCTGTCTGTCTGTCTGTCTGTCTGTTATACAAATATAGTATTGTATTGTAGTATGTTTAACATAATATAATGTAGAGATAGAAAAGATAAAAAGACATTAGGACAGAATGTCCCTTCTCCTCGTCTTCCTCCTCCTCCTCGCTTCTTCCTTCTCCTCTTCCTCCTCTTCCTCCTCCTCCCTCCTCCATCGCCTCCTCTTCTTCCTCCTTCTCACCCTCCTCCTCCTCTCTTCTGCTCCTCTTCCTCCTCCTCCTCCCTTCTGCTCCTCTTCCTCCTCCTCCTCACTTCTGCTCCTCTTCCTCCTTTTTCCCCTCCTTTTCCTCCTCCCTTCTCCTCCTCCTCCTCTTCCTCCTCCCTTCTGCTCCTTCTCCCTTCCTCCTTCCTTCCCCTCCTCTTCCTCCTCCCTTCTCCTCTTCCTCCTCCTCCCTCCCCCTCCTCGGTAGGCACAAAATGGCACTTGCAGGTTCTAGACTGGTGAGCTATATTCCGGAATTGGTCTAACAAATGTTTTGTAAGCTCTGGTTAGCAGTGTAATATTGCCAGAGAAGAAGCTGCGTAAGATTCGATTAACAACTCTTAGTGCTTTTTTGGCAATGTTGTTACAGTGGGCTCTAGCACTTAGGTCATTGGATATGAGCACGCCAAGGTCTTCATACAACATCCAAGCATCTCTTTTTCCTAATGTCTCCCAATTTTGATTCTCCAGACTTATTTTTCCATGCTAGCTAATCCCCCACTGCTCAGGTGAGGCCTGAGTTTTATCATCTGCCCCACACAAACAGGGCTAAAATGTGTGGGAGGCCTTGTTTACATTATCCCCGAAGTGAGTGAATAAATACTCTTTGGTAACACCGAGTAGACAAAAGAGCGAAGGGAACAAGAGAGAAGATGCTAATTAGATCCCACTGGGAAGTTAACTGGCCCTGTGAAAGAGATGCTGCCTTTCATGCAAATCTTGAGTCAATATTGTTTCACACTCTTGCAAATACGAGAGCTGTTGACACAAGGAGATCTCTGGGACGGATCTATTTCCCTTAAATCGGACCCCGCCTGGTTAGCTAAATTCTATCTGCCAGCTTCATGGAGAAAACAGGACATGCTTTCCCAAGCTGGCAAATGGTAAATTACAAAAAACGGGTTCATTTTGAGCTAGGGGCCAGAGCTTTATGGTAAGAACATATGTTTTCCACGAAGAAGGTCCTTGGATCACTATTATTTTATCATCTGTTCACAGTAATGGGACGTTGCGGCTGCTGAGTCCTACAGAATATTATTATTATTATTATTATTATTATTATTATTATTATTATTATTATTATTATTATTATTATTATTATTATTATTATGTCAGTACAACACAGCAAACGAGATCACTATGCTGGATTTCGTATTTCATCACCACTCGGGCGCTTCCCAAGCACCTAGGACTGCGTGATGTAGCGGCGAATTATGTGTGCCGATCCCAGTAAAGCGGCCTTTTGCAATTGACAGATGGAGATTTTCTCAATTCCAATGGTTTTCAAATGTCCTCTGAGATCCTTTGGTACTGTGCCCAGCGTGCCAAGTACCACTGGGACCACTTTCACGGGCTTATGCCAGAGTCGTTGCAGCTCGATTTTTAGATCTTCGCATTTCACTTATTATTATTATTATTATTATTATTATTATTATTATTATTATTATTATTTATTTATTTAGATTTGTATGCCACCCCTCTCCGCAGACTCGGGGCGGCTCACAACAAAGTGAAAAAACAGTTTACAACAAATCTAAATTTCTACTAAAAACATTTAAAAGAAACCCCATTTTCTAAACACACATACATACACACATACCATTCATAAATTGTATATGCCCGGGGGAGATGTCTCAGTTCCCCCATGCCTGACGACACAGTTGGGTCTTAAGGAGCTTACGAAAGGCAAGGAGAGTAGGGGCAGTTCTAATCTCCGGGGGGAGTTGGTTCCAGAGGGTCGGGGCCGCCACAGAGAAGGCTCTTCCCCTGGGGCCCGCCAACCGACATTGTTTAGTTCACGGGACCCGGAGAAGGCCCACTCTGTGGGACCTAATCGGTCACTGGGATTCGTGCGGCAGCAGGCAGTCTCGGAGATATTCTGGTCCAGTGCCATGAAGGGCTTTAAAGGTCATAACCAACACTTTGAATTGTGACCGGAAGTTGATCGGCAACCAATGCAGACTGCAGAGTGTTGGTGAAACATGGGCATACCTAGGTAGGCCCATGACTGCTCTCGCAGCTGCATTCTGCACGATCTGAAGTTTCCGAACACTTTTCAAAGGTAGCCCCATGTAGAGAGCATTACAGTAGTCGAACCTCGAGGTGATGAGGGCATGAGTGACTGTGAGCAGTGAGTCCCGGTCCAGATAGGGTCGCAACTGGTGCACCAGGCGAACCTGGGCAAACGCCCCCCTCGCCACAGCTGAAAGATGGTTCTCTAATGTGAGCTGTGGATTGAGGAGGACGCCCAAGTTGCGGACCCTCTCCGAGGGGGTCAATAATTCCCCCCCCAGGGTAATGGAAGGACAGATGGAATTGTCCTTGGGAGGCAAAACCCACAGCCAATCCGTCTTATCCGGGTTGAGTTTGAGTCTGTTGACACCCATCCAGGCCCCAACAGAATACATCATTATTATTATTATTATTATTATTATTATTATTATTATTATTATTATTATTATTATTAATTAGATTTGTATGCCGCCCCTCTCCGTAGACTCGGGGTGGCTTACAGCAATAATAAAAACAATATATAATGACAAATCTAATAGAATCTAAAATAACAATAATACATTTAAAAATTCTAAAAAAAACAAGAAACCACAATATATGAAAACATACATACAATCATATCATACACAAAAAACTACATAGGCAGGGGGAGATGTTTCAGTTCCCCCACGCCTGACGACAGAGGTGGGTTTTAAGGAGTTTACGAAAGGCAAGGAAGGTGGGGGCAGTTCTGATCTCTGGAGGGAGCTGATTCCAGAGGGTCAGAGCCGCCACAGAGAAGGCTCTTCCTCTGGGTCCCGCCAAACGACATTGTTTAGTTGATGGGACCCAGAGGAGACCAACTCTGTGGGACTTAACCGATCGCTGGGATTTGTGCGGCAGAAGGCAGAATACATAATAAAGGAGTTGGAAGGGACCTTGGAGGTCTTCTAGTCCAGAGGTCTCCAACCTTGGCAGCTTTATGAGGCGTGGACTTCAACTCCCAGAATTCCTCAGCCAGCTATGCTCCCAGGAATTCTGGGAGTTGAAGTCCACGCCTCATAAAGTTGCCAAGGTTGGAGACCTCTGTTCTAGTCTAACCCCCTGCTCAAGCAGGAGATCTTATAACAGGGATGGTGAATCTTTTTTGGTTCGCATGCCAAAAGGGTGTGGGGGTGTGTGGTAGAATGCCTACACATGCCCACATTTGTTCCCTCCCTAGCCATGTATGTGCTATCCCCCAGGAATGCGCATAGGCCTTACTGAAGCCTGGTAGGTGAAAAAAAATGCACAAACAGGCAAACCGGAAGTTCTGAAAACGCACTTCCGGTTTGCCCTTTGTGGTGGTTTTTGCACTCCGGGGCTTCAAGTAGCTTCCCTGAACCCTCCGGAGTGCAAAAACACAGCACAGCGGGCAAACCGGAAGTGTGTTTTTCTGAACTTTTGGTTTGCCTGCTTGGGAGTTTTTGTTCATGTACCAGGCTTTAGTGAAGCCTGGGCGCATGTGCAGGAACAAGGAAGGATCCTGCGCAAGCACAGGGGCAGCACAGGGGGTTGTGCATATGAGGGGGAGTGGGAAGGGATGTGGGCATGTTAGCACATCCTCACACACCGTTTTGGCATGTGAATCAAAAAAGGTTCACCATCACTGTTCTAGGACATATTTTGGGAGGGGGGGGGGAGGAAGAAACATATCTTAAAGAGAGAAAGCAGCTCCCTGTCCCCAGTAGATATTTGGTGCCCACTAAGATAGAATATCTACAAGACAAAAGACCTCCAACTCCAAGGTGAACCCGAACCGGAACCCGAACTTTTGCTTGCAGCAAGCCACTGCAGTGTCCTTTTCTGTAAAAATAAACAAGGAGGTGGGAAATTCCCCACCTCCTTTTGCTTCCTTTTATTTTTACAGAAAATGATGCTGCAGCGGCGCTGCAAGTGAAAGGAGGTGGGAAATCCCATGAAGGGATTCCGGGGGCGGGGCTTTGACATCATGGAGACTCCTTCCTCCCTGTTTCAGCTGGCCAGGAAGTAGTCTCCGTGATGTCAAAGCCCCGCCCACGGAATCCCTTCGTGGGATTTCCCACCTCCTTATGCTTGCAGCTCCACAAGCAGAAGGAGGTGGGCAATCCCACAATTGGGATTCCCCACTCTCCTCCTGGGCAGTGGCGTTTCGCGGTGTTCAGCCGAACCCGAACCCGGCTGAAAGTTCGGCTGAAAGTTTGGGTTCGGCATACCGAACCCTGCAAAGTTCTGCACGAACCTGAACTTTGCAGGTTCGGTTCGCCCAACACTAGTGATGGGATTAAGACGTGACTAGGGGTGAAATTCCGCAGGTTCTTTTTGCTCCTGTCACGTCACGTAAAACACCAGAGGCAACCAGAGGACCAATTTGGAAGCATGGACCACCGGTCATTGCTGCCGGTCAGTGAGCGATGGTAAATTTCCGAACCGGCAGCAATCCACCACTGGTGTGGAGTCAGGAAGATATTGGCTTGGCAGCTCTCCAGGCCTGATAAAAGTCTGTAATTGAGACATATTATAATGCCTTGGTAAGGCCACACTTGGAATACTGCATTCAATTTTGGTCACCACGATGTGAAAAGGATGTTGAGACTCTAGAAAGAGTGCAGAGAAGAGCAACCAAGAGGATTAGGGGACTGGAGGCTAAAACATATGAAGAACGGTTGCAGGAACTGGGCATGGCTAGTTTAATGAAAAGAAGGACCAGGGGAGACATGATAGCAGTGTTCCAATATCTCAGGGGTTGCCACAAAGAAGAGAGAGTCAACCTATTCTTCAAAGCACCTGAGGGTAGAACAAGAAGCAATGGGTGGACACTAATCAAGGAGAGAATCTGCTTAGAAATAAGGAGAAATTTCCTGACTGCTAGAACAATTAATTTGTGGAACAGCTTGCCTCCAGAAGTTGTGAATGCTCCAACTCTGGAAGTTTCTAAGATGTTGGGTAACTCTTTGTCTGAAGTAGTGTAGGGTTTCCTGCCTAAGCAGGGGGCTGGACTAGAAGACCTCCAAGGTCCCTTCCAACTCTGTTATTCTATTGTATTCTCTTCTAAATAACTTGAAAAACTGTTGGCGGGACTTTGCTGCAGAGGAATCCACTGTAAAAATGGAGACGCGGCGTTGGCTTCACGCTTTTGGAGAAGCTTAGGTCAGAACAGCATCTCCCAACTTGGCAATCTTAAGACTTGTAGACTTTGACTTCCAGAATTCCTCAGTCAGCCAAGCTTTGTGTGGAAGTCCACCAGTCTTAAAGTTGTCAAGTTTGGCAAAGAGCTTGCAAATCTCCTGCATTCCTCCTTTTAATTTTCGGGTTTTTTTCCCTTCTTAAATGGTGTTCTTCAAACTTTCTAAGCTTATTTATTATTTATTTATTCATTTGTCCAATACACAATACATATGGAAGAGAATAGACATGAAGTAATATATATAAAGATAATATGTAAAAATAGAGGAGAAGATATATGAAAGGAAGAAAATATATATGATATATGAGATAAAGGAAAGACAATTGGACAGGGGACGAAAGGCACACTGGTGCACTTATGTACGCCCCTTACTGACCTCTTAGGAACCTGGAGAGGTCAATCGTGGATAGTCTAGGGGAGAAATGTTGGGGGTTAGGGGTTGGCACTATTGAGTCCGGTAATGAGTTCCACGCTTTGACAACTCGATTGTTAAAGTCATATTTTTTACAGTCAAGTTTGGAGCGGTTAATATTAAGTTTGAATCTGTTGCATGCTCTTGTGTTGTTGCGGTTGAAGCTGAAGTAGTCATTGACCGGTAGGACGTTGCAGCATATGATCTTGTGGGCAATACTTAAATCGTGTTTTAGGCACCGTAGTTCTAAGCTTTCGGTCTAGATTGTTAGTCTATTTTCGTAGGGTATTCTGTTTCGAGTGGAGGAGTGAAGGGCTCTTCTGGTGAAATATCTTTGGACGTTTTCAAGGGTGTTGATGTCCGAGATGTGGTATGGGTTCCAGACAGATGAGCTGTATTCAAGGATGGGTCTGGCAAAAGTTTTGTAGGCTCTTGTGAGTAGTGTGAGATTGCTGGAGCAGAAGCTACGTAGGATCAGGTTAACAACTCTAGAAGCCTTTTTGGTGATATTGTTGCAGTGGGCTTTAGCACTTAGATCAATTGATATTAGTATTCCAAGGTCTTTTACTGAGTGTGGGTTGGCTGTGAGAATTTGTTTATTCAGTTTATATATGAGGTTTGGATTCTTTTTGCCGATGTGGAGGGTAGAGCATTTGTTGGTTGATGATATCTGAAGTTGCCAGGTGTTAGACCAATCTGAGACAAAGTCGAGGTCTTTTTGGAGAGTAAATGCGTTGTCAGTGGGGTTGAAAAGTTTGTTTCATTCTTTGGCACAGAGAATGTGCGATTCTGGGTGGGTAAATCTTGGAATCCAATTTTAAAAATGGGGCTCGGAGTCGGAGCGAGGAGGCTTTGCAGATCAAAGCAAAATTGATAGGAACAACTGCAAAAAGCTTGCTTTCTCCAATCTGAGCCGCTAGCGCTTCCAACTCAAAGACATGATGCCTGACAATTAGGAGAATTGAACAAATCTGGAGAATGCAAGATTTTTTTTAGGGGGGGGGAGGAATCTGCGTCTTTGAAACATGAACTGGAATTCTTCTTGAGCGCCGGGTTCAAGAAAAAAATCAGCAACATCTCTGTCAAATTCCAACTGGTCTTTTGTAGCTCGACACTTGGGTTGTATCTTTAACAGATCTGCCAACCAGCCCAGAGTTTGCCCGATTTATGAGTCTGTTTTTGCTCCATCTCTTTCTCTGTTTCTCATCCTGGCACCGTTTCAAGGAAGAAACGAGATCCAGCGTTTTTGAAAAGAGGAGATTCCTTAATCATCCATGCTGGCTGAAATGTCATTACATGTTGATTTGGGAGCTAAGCTCTGCGAATGGGAAAAAAGGCAAGGAGATTTGGGTTGCTAAGGAATAAAGAGGGCATATGATCCTTCGCTAATGTGCCTAATGGATTCTCTTCTTGTCTGATGGGAACAACTGCGCGCGGGTTTTCCTTTGGTCCAGATCTTGTGTCTGTCTTGAGCGTTTGCTCAGGAGGAAACTCCTGGGTGCCGTTTAAGATACAGTGATACCTTGTCTTACAAACTAAATTGGTTCCGGGACGAGGTTCTTAACGTGAAAAGTTTGTAAGACGAAACAATGTTTCCCATAGGAATCAACGGAAAAGCGATTAATGCGTGCAAGCCCAAAATTCACCCCTTTTGCCAGCCGAAGTGCCTGTTTTTGCACTGCTGGGATTCCCCTGAGGCTCCCCTCCATGGGAAACCCCACCTCTGGACTTCTGTGATTTTGCGATGCTGCAGGGGAATCCCAGCATCGCAAAAATGAGCGCTTCGCTGGCAATCGAAGTCCAGAGGTGGGGTTTCCCAGCGAAGGGAGCATCAGTGAAATCACAGCATCGCAAAAACACTGAAGTCCTCAAAACCCCACCTCCGGACCTCTGTGTTTTTGCGATGCTGTGATTTCACCGAGGCTCCCCTCGCTTGGAAACCCCACCTCCGGACTTCCGTTGCCAGTGAAGTGCCTGTTTTTGCGCTGCTGGGATTCCCCTGCAGCATCACAAAAACACGGAGGTCCAGAGGTGGAGTTTCCCATGGAGGGGAGCCTCAGGGGAATCCCAGCAACGCAAAAACGGGTGCTTCGTTGATAAGTTTTATGCTTAAGACCTTCCTCCATTTTTGTAGCCCATTTTTGGACCCATTCAATTTGATCAATATCGTTTTGTAGGTGAGGTCTCCAGAACTGAACACAGTATATTCCAAAAGGGGTCTCACCAGCGCTCTATATCTCACTTTAGATACGCTGAACCGTCAGAGGTGTATTTCAAAACTGGGATTTAAACTGGAAGGCAAAGTTTAATATGGGAAATCACCTGTTCCCATTGGTGAGAACAGGATTTTAAAGATAAGCTGGAGCCTCAGCCATGATTGTAGAGAAACCCCCACCCCCCCTTCCAGAATCCATGCCATTGAAACAAATAACTGGAATGGGTTTTTAAGAGACAGCCTGACACTTTTATGAGGGTGAAAACAAGATTTGTGAGCTGCTAGGACAAAGCCAGGAGGTTGACTGGAAATAACTCAAGAGAGCCCAGGCACCTTGGGCCAAGTAGCAGCTTCCTGCCTGGTTTCCCTGCCCTCTCCCTCCCTCTGTCCGCCCCCATTCCCCTCCACCCCTCACAATTTTACCTCTTTCGAAGAAGTAAACAGGCTGGGTGCGAAAGTGCCGCAGCAGCCATGCTAAGGTGTAAGAACTCTGCAAAAGGCTGAAATGTCAAAAGCGGTGCACAATATTGGCTTCTAAGTTGATTTATTGGGCACGCTTTTACATAGAACCTAGTCAACTAACAGTCAGCAGCACTAAATTATCCCTACATAAGAGGTAACAGGATTCAAGAGAGCTTAGACTGCTTGTGGGAACGTAAGGATGCTTGGCTGATGGCTTTCTTGACGCTACCTCCAGCCTTTATCTCTTCTTTTATTATTTTAATTATTATTTATTAGATTTGTATGCCGCCTGTCTCCGAAGACTCAGGGCAGCTCACAACAGTAATAAGAAACAGTGTAACAATGGGACAAATCTGATAATAAAAAATATAGAAAAACCCCAACAATTAAAAACCATACAGCACATACATATCAAACATGAAATATAAAAAGCCTGGGGGAGATGTCTTAGCTCCCCCATGCCTGGCAATACAGATGGGTCTTGAGTAACTTGCGAAAGACAAGGAGGGTGGGGGCTGTTCTAATCTCCAGGGGGAGTTGGTTCCAGAGGGCCGGGGCCGCCACAGAGAAGGCTCTTCCCCTGGGGCCCGCCAAGCGACATTGTTTGGTCGACAGGACCCGGAGAAGGCCAACTCTGTGGGACCTTATCGGCCGCTGGGATTCGTGTGGTAGAAGGTGGTTCCGGAGGTATTCTGGTCCAATGCCATGTAGGGCTTTAAAGGTCATTATCAACACTTTGAATTGTGATCGGAAACTGATCCTATAGCCTTTCATCTCTCTCTTTCTCTCTCTCTGTATGTATATATATATGCAGGGGTGGGCTACTGCCTGGACCGGGGTGGTGGTGGTGGAATAAACGCAATGGGGTGCCGAAAATAAAGCTCCTCGCCAGAGCACCCAATTTGCACTGAAAGATGTTGAAAGAAAATACGTTGAAAAGATGTTGAAAGAGTGCAGGTTATCTAGAAACATAGAAACATAGAAGATTGACAGCAGAAAAAGACCTCCTGGTCCATCCAGTCTGCCCTTATGCTATTTCCTGTATTTTATCTTAGGATGGATCTGTGTTTATCCCAGGCATGTTTAAATTCAGTTACTGTGGATTGACCAACCATGTCTGCTGGAAGTTTGTTCCAAGCATCTACTACTCTTTCAGTCAAATAATATTTTCTCACGTGGCTTCTGATCTTTCCCCCAACTAACCTCAGATTGTGCCCCCTTGTTCTTGTGTTCACTTTCCTATTAAAAACACTTCCCTCTGGAAACTTATTTAATCCTTTAACATATTTAAATGTTTCGATCATGTCCCCCCCTTTTCCTTGAGTTCATTAAGTCTTTCCTTTTATGCTTAAGATCTTCCATAAAAGTTTGTATTTTGTGTTCTGATTATTTTTTGCCAATACGTAAGACAGAGCATTTGTTGGTTGAGATCTCAAGTTACCAGTTGTTTGACCATTCTGCTACATGGTCAAGGTCTCTTTGAAGGCTTCTTGCAAATTCATTTTCCTTCCAAGGCCGTGGGTCAAGAGCTTAGGAGATCTGCTGGAGAAGACCCAGCCTAAAGAAATAATCGTTTTCTTGATGCCACCTGGAAAAAATAAATTAGGCACTCCCAGAAAACGGGTGCAATTTTATAACTTCAGGTGCCTTGGTTCCTGGGACTTTCAACCTCAAAGTCTCCATCTAGTAGGTTCAGTTGATCCCTAAAGAAACAGCTCCGGGGTACTTATCTAAACCAAAGAGGCGCCCTTTGATCATGGGCTGGCCAGTCATAACAACATTATGATACATCCGTAACAGCTTTCATGCTCCGGAGCCCGACGCCCTTCACAAGCCTTCATTAATTCCTGCAACGCCCAATGCTTGATGGCTCCTGTAATTATCCAACTGTCAGCTTCAAAGACGGTTCTCTGCTAATGGGAGCAGAGATGGTTAGTTTCAGCTACTGGTGCCATCTCCTGAGGGAACCTCTGCCAATCCAGAGGGAACTCCAAGTTTTCCAACCTTCACATCCCGCAGGTCAAGAGTTCAGGCCAGGGGTGGGGACCTACCCATCGGCTTCTCTTCAAGGGAACCATCCGAGCCCTTCGGCTTGCAAGAACCTGCTCTGGAGGTATGATGGAGCAGAAGATGCTTGGCGTGGCCAACTGTGCACCTGGCGTTTGGTAGGCAGAGGAGTAGGCAACCCAACCTCCTTACATTGGGTACAGACCTCCAGAAATCTTTTGTTGCAAGCGGCAAAGGCCAAGTGCTCTTGGTCCTGTTCCCATCCAATGGTCTAATTCAGAGGTAGGCAAAGTTGGCTCTTCTATGATTTGTGGACTTCAACTCCCAGAATTCCTGAGCCAATCACGCTAGCTCAGGAATTCTGGGAGTTGAAGTCCACAAGTCATAGAAGAGCCAACTTTGCCTACTCTTGGTCTAATTTGACCTTGCGTAGTTGGCTTGGACTCAGCCAACGTTGACCTTCTGTTGTTGATGATGATGTTATCCATTCATTTGTGTCCAACTCTTTGGGGATTATATGGGCCAGGTTCAGGGGTAGGCAAAGTTGGCTCTTCTATGACAGGTGGACTTCAACTCCCAGAATTCCTGAGTTAGCATGATTGGCTCAGGAATTCTGGGAGTTGAAGTCCACAAGTCATAGAAGAGCCAACTGTGCCTACCCCTGGGCCAAATTTCTCCACGTCTTCTGATCTTGCACTACTTCTTTGAGTTGTTCTATGTCTGGTGTCTGCTTTGATACTCTCCAGCCACCAATTTTCTTGGGTGGTTTTTTTTTTTACCGCTAACTTTTCCAAACATAATTGTTTTTTCTGGTGAATTTAGGGGTGGGCTGCTGGGGGTTTGCAGGGCAATGCAGGTTGGTGGGACAAGGGGGGAGGGCCTTCTCAGTGGCTGCCCCAGCTCTGTGGAACCAACTCCCACCCGATGTCTGTACTGCTCCCACCCTACTGGCTTTCTGCTGCAAAGACCTGACTGTCATGGGCAAAATATGTTGATTGGTTTTGAGGATTGTACGGTGAATTTTATAATGGGGTTTTATAATATTTTCTCAATGGGGTTTTTATAATTTGGTATTATAAAAGGGAACACTTAAACAACAGAATATAACTCCAAGTAAATCAAATTTCTGTGAAATCAAACTTAGGAAGGAACACTGATTGACAATCAATTTCATTTTGTTGTCAGCACCTTCAACTTTGTACAGAACAAAGCATTCAATGAGAATATTTCATTCATTCAGATCTAGGATGTGCCCTTTGAGTGTTCCCTTTATTTTTTTGAGCAGTGTATTTTATTTTGTTGTAAGCCGCCCTTAGTACCAAGGCATTGGGTGGCATAGAAGTCTGAATGAATAAATAAATTTATGAATGAATGAATGAATGAATGAATGAATGAATGACCTCTAGCTAAGATTTGGTGCAGTTTGGAGAATCCCCAAATCCCACCCCTCCCAGGAATACCCAAGGGGCCCATTTTTGGATGTAGGTATATAGTAGATAATTTATATTTTTGTGTCCCTGTGTGTAATATGTATGTGCACATATGGCATATACACATAGAATTAAATAGTATATTATAATAATAATAATAATAATAATAATAATAATAATAATAATATATTTATTTTGTTTTATTTATTGGATTTGTATGCTGCCCCTCTCCGTAGACTCGGGGCGGCTAACAACAACAACAACAACAACAACAACAACAACAACAACAATAATTTATTAGACTTGTATGCCGCCCCTCTCCGAAGACTCAGGGCGGCTCATTTTAGATGTTCAGTAATAGTAAATAGGGAGGGAAATTGTATCTCTTTGAAGTGAAGAGAGGCCAGGCACTCTAACCCTAATCCTTGATGTGAGTGACATCAAGTTGGCCACCTTTAAGCTAGTCACATGACCTTTAAGCCACCCCGGTCACATGATCGCCAAGCCACTCCCACCTGGTCACATGGCCAACAAGCCACACCCACAAAATAAGACACACCCACAGTGTGGTAGTAAAAATTTTGTAGCCCTTCTTTGCTATTACCTATTATCCAATAATTTTACCACCAGATTGTTCCTAAAACAGACAAGATGCTGAAACTTAGGCTGTTGGGTTCAACCTGGTGTGTAAACCTACCATCATGCCTGTTGCCTCTTTGTCCCTTGAAGCTGTGCCTAGATCCATTTCCTGGAGAGCCAGGACTACAAACAAGAAATCTCATTACCCCATTCAGATTTCATCTGTTGATTTCATCCATCCTGTCGACACCCCTTCCAACCAAGTATTGCCTAAAGCCAGCTGTTTTTCTTTTAAGGGTGGCTAAGGTGAACTTAGGTCTTGCCTGTGTCGAACACAGACTTACCTGGCTGGGTTGCTATTGTGGGAATAGCGAAGATGGAATAGATAAAACTTTTACTAGTCAGTTAATGTATATAAGATTCAATGTACTTCGAGGTTTGGGATAAGTTTTACAAATGGATGGAAAGAAAGAAAACAGAGGGAAAAGAGGATGTATAAATGTATATAGTTGTAATTATTTATAAGGGTGTAAATAAACTTCTTAATTAAAGAAGGGAGGTATAAATAATAGATATAAGGAATAGATATAATCTTTACTGTAATAGGTAAATATTAATTAATAATCAGAGTGATAGATAGATAGTGTTCTGCCAGCATGTCCCAACCGCCCATAATTACAGGGTAATTAGTCCAAAAAGACACACACCACACGATAGAAGGAAAACCAAAAGTCTTTATCAACAGAAAAGCAGAAACAGCTCCCTTTTTAAATGTCAAAGGGATTTTCTGGTACACACAAGGCACAAATTAAATGCAATCCAATTTCTCACCCAGTAACTGGGAAATTGAGTCCAATTCCAAGGTCCAGAAAGTCCACACACAGTCTTGAACAGGGAAACAGCAAAACCACGATCTTGACGAAACTATGAATCAGATAAACTTCCACAAGGCTAAACCAGCACACTGCTCTTTTTATCTGTAGCACTAATTACAGCAGCCCCACCCAACCGCAGGTGGCCTCTTATCTCCTGTAATAATCCTTCAGTTGTTCTCTCCTATGCATCACTCTACGCATGCGTGGGTCCATCATAAGTTCTTGTTCAGAATCCAGGGATGATAAGGATGATTGATCTCCTCCTGGACTGTCTGCCAAACTCCCCTCTTCCCTGATACTCACGCTTCCTTCGTCAGAGGAGCCTTCCTCGGGAGATTCTATTGGGAGCAAAACAGGCCTGTGGCATGTGGATGTTTCCCCTACCTCCACTTCCACATTCCTTGGGGCAGGAGTTGGGCCAGAGCCAACCACAACAGATAGGTAGATAGATAGATAGATAGATAGATAGATAGATAGATAGGTGGGTGGGTGGGTGGGTGGGTGGGTAGGTAGGTAGGTAGGTAGGTAGATAGATGATAGATAGATAGATAGATAGATAGATAGATAGATAGATAGATAGATAGATAGCCCACAGCTGCATTATAAGTGGAGAAAAATGCTCAGAAGAGACCTTCCCTAGTTTCTTGGCCTGTACAAGAGGGGTCTGTGATGTTATGGAGGAAAGACCTTGGGGGACAGAAGGAAGAGAGGCCGCCAAAGAAATAGAATAGAATAGAATTCTTTATTGGCCAAGTGTGATTGGACACACAAGGAATTAGTCTTTGGTGCAGATGCTCTCAGTGTACATAAAAGAAAAGATACGCTTGTCAAGAATCATGAGGTCCAGCACCTAACGATTGTCATAGGGGTCAAGTAAGCAACCAGGAAACAAGGTATGTGATTATGTCTTTTTGTAATAAATGGGTTTTATCATGGGGTTAGTTTTAGATATTCTATTCGACTTCTCTTATTGCTTTGTATCTTTTGTAATGTATTATTATTTCGTAAGCCGCCCTGAGTCCTTTGGGATTGGGAGGCATAGAAGTCAAACAAAGAAACAAACAAAGAAACAAAGAAACAAAGAAACAAAGAAACAAACAAACAAACAAACAAACAAACAAACATCTTTAGGATACAAGCAATAAGTTACAGTCATACAGTCATAAGTGGGAGGAGATGGCTGATAGGAAGGATGAGAAAAAACTAATAGTAATAATAGTGCAGACTTAGTAAATAGTTTGACAGTGTTGAGGGAATTATTTGTTTAGCAGAGTGATGGCGTTCGGGAAAAACCTGTTCTTGTGTGTAGTTGTCTTGGTGTGCAGTGCTCTGTAGCAGCGTTTTGAGGGTAGGAGTTGAAACAGTTTATGTCCAGGATGCAATATTCTCACTGTCCTCTTTTTGACTCGTGCAGTATACAGGTCCTCAATGGAAGGCAGACTGGCAGCAATGTTTTTTTCAGTTCAGATAACGGACAGCAAAGCCCACAGCTGCATGATAGGTGGGAAAAGAAGCTCAGAAGGGACCTCCCCTCATTGCTTATCCTGCAAAGGAAATGGCTGTAATCCTATGTGAGGGAAACCTTGGGAGATGGGAAGAAGAGAGGCTGCTGAGGGAATAGTGAGATAAGAGGTAGCTGAGCCCAGAGCTGGATAATGGCTACAGAAGAAACAGGCTTTAAAATAAATGATGGGAGATTTGTGCTTTCAGACTTGCAGGTTTCTTTTAATAGGGCCTTATAGTAAAGTAGAATTAGCTCATCTGGGTGTTGCCTGTCTAGTCTACCTGGAAAGGATGACACCAACGTTTGTTGGTGTAGAGGTGTAGAGAGGCTTCACTCATGCTTGCAATAATTTCGTTTTGTTTGGGGATAATTTTCCCAAGCTCCTGTCTTGGAGAAGGCCTATCTATCCCCTTATATAGAGCGCTGGTGAGACCACATTTGGAATACTGTGTTCAGTTCTGGAGACCTCACCTACAAAAAGATATTGACAAAATTGAACGGGTCCAAAGACGGGCTACAAGAATGGTGGAAGGTCTTAAGCATCAAACGTATCAGGAAAGACTTGATGGACTCAATCTGTATAGTCTGGAGGACAGAAGGAAAAGGGGGGACATGATAGAAACATTTAAATATGTTAAAGGGTTAAATAAGGTCCAGGAGGGAAGTGTTTTTAATAGGAAAGTGAACACAAGAACAAAGGGACACAATCTGAAGTTAGTTGGGGGAAAGATCAAAAGCAACATGAGAAAATATTATTTTACTGAAAGAGTAGTAGATCCTTGGAACAAACTTCCAGCAGACGTGGTTGGTAAATCCACAGTCACTGAATTTAGATATGCCTGGGATAAACATATATCCATTGTAAGATAAAATACAGGAAATAGTATAAGGGCAGACTAGATGGACCATGAGGTCTTTTTCTGCCGTCAGTCTTCTATGTTTCTATCTAGATAACTGTTTCTCAAACTTGACATGGCCAACTCTTGAATTCTGGGAGTTGAAGTCCTCACATCTTGAATGTTGCCCGATTGGAGAGACACGTATCTAGATGGTTGCTAAGAGTTGAACTCAACACGATGGCACATAAACAACAACAAAAAAAACCATAATCACCATCAGTTAAAATTATATGCATGCACCCCTCTTCACTGATTCTCAACAATTAAAACAATCAATCCGTGGAACGACTTGCCTCCAGAAGTTGTGGATACTCCATAGTAGTAGGTTCTAAAACCCCAACTTCTGGAGGCAAGCTGTTCCACTGATTCATTGTTTTAAGTGTCAGGAAATTTCTCCTTAGTTCTAGGTTGGTTCTCTCCTTGATTGGTTTCCACCCATTTATTTATTTATTGTATTTGTATGCCGTCCCTCTTCGAGGACTTTGCTTCTTGTCCTACCCTCAGATGCTTTGAAGAATAGCTTGAAGCCTTCTTTTTGTGGCCACCCCTGTGGAGGAATACTACTATCATGTCTCCTCTAAAAACATCCAGTGATGGAGCACCCACAATTTCTGGAGGCAACCTGTTCCACTGTTTAATTGTTTAGAAATGGTGTAGGACGGGGTGAGCAAAGTTGGCTCTTCTATGACTTGTGGACTTCAACTCCCAGAATTCCTGAGCTAGCATGATTGGCTCGGGAATTCTGAGAGTTGAAGATCACATGTCATAGAAGAGCCAACTTGGGGTCTGGATGGGTTTCAACAAACTCAAACTAAACCCTGATAAGACGGAGTGGCTGTGGGTTTTGCCTCCCAAGGACAATTCCATCTGTCCATCCATTACCCTGGGGGGGGGGATCACTAACCCCCTCAGAGAGGGTCCGCAACTTGGGCGTCCTCCTCGATCCACAGCTCACATTAGAGAAACATCTTTCAGCTGTGGCGAGGGGGGCGTTCGCCCAGGTTCGCCTGGTGCACCAGTTGCGGCCCTATTTGGATTGGGAGTCACTGCTCACAGTCACTCATGCCCTCATCACCTCGAGGCTCGACTACTGTAACGCTCTCTACATGGGGCTACCTTTGAAAAGTGTTCGGAAACTTCAGATCCTGCAGAATGCAGCTGCGAGAGCAATCATGGGCTTCCCCAAATATGCCCATGTTACACCAACACTCCGCAGTCTGCATTGGTTGCCGATCAGTTTCCGGTCACAATTCAAAGTGTTGGTTATGACCTATAAAGCCCTTCATGGCATCGGACCAGAATATCTCCGGGACCGTCTTCTGCCGCACAAATCCCAGCGACCAGTTAGGTCCCACAGAGTTGGCCTTCTCCGGGTCCCATTGACTAAACAATGTTGTTTGGCGGGACCCAAGGGAAGAGCCTTCTCTGTGGTGGCCCTGACCCTCTGGAACCAACTCCCCCCAGATATCAGAGTTGCCCCCACCCTCCTTGCCTTTCGTAAGCTCCTTAAAACCCACCTCTGTCGTCAGGTATGGGGGAACTGAGATATTCCCTTCCCCCTAGGCTTATAAAATTTATGCATGGTATGTCTGTATGTATGATTGGTTTCTTAAATTGGGTTTTTTTACGTAGACTCGGGGCGGCTTACAGCAGTTATTAAAAACAATATATAATAACAAATCTAATAGTTAGAATCTAAAATAACAATAATACATTTAAAAAGTCTAAAAAACAAGAAACCCCAATATATAAAAACATACCGTACATACAGTCATATCATACACAAATAACTACATAGGCAGGGGGAGATGTTTCAGTTCCCCCACGTTTGATGGCAGAGGTGGGTTTTAAGGAGTTTACGAAAGGCAAGGAGGGTGGGGGGCAGTTCTAATCTCTGGAGGGAGCTGATTCCAGAGGGTCGGAGCCGCCACAGAGAAGGCTCTTTCCCTGGGTCCCGCCAAGTGACATTGTTTAGTTGACGGGACCTGGAGGAGACCAACTTATGCAGAGAGTTGGGAATTTTTTTTGTTTCTCTGCGTGTGACCGAATATAAACTTTATGGACTGGGACTAAGTGTTTAACCTCTGCCGCCTTCCAGCACCAGGGGACCCATTCAGCATTGTATTTGGGAAATGAAGGAATTGGGCAAATGGATTGCTGATTATCTCAGCGCTCTTTTGCCCAAACAGGGACGAAAGGCAGACGGAGGCTTCCCTCGGAGAAGACAAGGACACAGTTCAACGGCCGTCGACATTTCCAGGGATCTGCCCCATTAACCGGTTTTGGTTGGCATGAAACTAAATTGTCCGTCAGGGTCTGAGAAAGCCGAAATCTTAGAGGTGGGATGCTTTCTCTGACGATTGCGCCTGAATGAATGAGAAGAGAGAAAGAAACAAAAACTGAGCTTGGATAATCTATGGAAGAGAAGGACCAGGGGAGAGATGAGAGCAGTCTTTCTTTCTTTCTTTCTTTCTTTCTTTCTTTCTTTCTTTCTTTCTTTCTTTTTCTTTCTTTCTTTCTTCCTCCTCCCTCCCTCCCTCCCCCTTCTTTCCTTCTTTCCTTCCTTCTTCCTTCCTTCCTTCTTCCTTCCTCCCTCCCTCCCTCCTCCTCCCTCCCTCCTCCTCCCTTCCTTCCTTCCTCCCTCCCTTCCTATTTTTTATTTATTTGTTTGTTTATTTATTTATTTGTTTGTTTGTTTATTTAGTCAAACAATTACAGGGTGATAATTTGTACAAATAAAAACATTAGATAAGTAATGATAAAAAGTAACAAAAGAAGACAATAGGACAGGGACGGTAGGCACAGGGGTGCGCTTATGCACGCCCCTTACAGACCTCTTAGAAAGGGGGAGAGGTCAACTGTAGATAGTCTATGGTTAAAGGTTTTGTTGTTAGGAGTAGAAACCACAAAATCGGGTAGTGCATTCCAGGCGTTGATTACCCTGTTGCTTGCAGTCAAGTTTGGAGCGGTTGACTTTAAGGTTAAATCGATTTCGTGCTCGTGTGTTGTTGCGGTTGAAGGTGAAGTAGTCGTTAACAGGGAGGACATTTTGGTATATGATTTTATGAACTATAGTTAAGTCAGAACGGAGACAACGGAGTTGTAAGTTGTCTAAACCAGAGAATAGAATACTTTACTGGCCAAGTGTGATAGCACACACAAGGAATTTGTCTTTGGTGCAGATGCTCTCAGTGTACATAAAAGAAAAGATACATTTGTCAAGAATCATGTAGTACAATGATTGTCATAGGGGTCAAATAAGCAATGAGGAAACAATCAATATTAATAAAAATCTTAAGGATACAAGCAACAATTTACAGCCATACAGTCATAAGTGGGAGGAAATAGGTGATAGGGATGATGAGAAAAAACTAGTAGTAATAGTAGTGCAGTAGTAGTTAATTGTTCTTGCCCTCAGGAAATTCATCCTTAGTTCTAGATTTGCTTCTCTCCTTGATGACTTTCCATCTGTTGCTTCTTGTCCTGCATTCAGGTTTGACCCCCCGCATCTTCCTTGGACCGCTCCTCAAATATTGGAACACTGCCATCATACTATCTACCCTGGGGACGGAGTGGTTGGGCTGGAGGAGGCAAGGAAGGAAGAAAAGTATGGGTGATGTTAACCACAAAAGGCCATGCCTGGGGCTAAGTGACAAAACAGAGAGGCCTCGCGGTCATCCAGCTGGGGAATTGGGGGGCGATGGAGTTTGTAATAGAAGTGTTGTAGTTGGCAGTGCTTGGGATTCTGGTTTCCAGCCAGCCGTGCAATTTGGGGGAATATAGACATTTCTAGCCAGGGTTGGGCCTTCAGTTCCTTCTTAATAGCCAGCGTTATCCACTGAGCTTGCCCGGATAATTTTTCTTCTCCTTCTTTATTATTATGAAAAACAAATGTTCTCCTTTTTCTATCTCTAGCATGGTAAGAATAATTGCCTTCTCCTTTTCTGTAACTCTGAAAAAACTTGTCTTCTCCTTTTGCCTTCTACATTATTGTGAAAAAAATATATCTGTATCTTTCTTCATTATTTAGGAAAATAGCTTCTCCTTCTCTCATCTTTCTCCTCCTTCATTGCTATTACCGTACCTATTATCCAATAATTTTATACTTTTTAAAAAAATATATTTTTATTTGGAATTGGAGTTTATTTCGAATTTGGAGTTTTACATACATAGAAAAAAAACCAATAAAATAAATACATACAACAAAAGGGGGGGGGGGGAAAGATAAGGAGAATGGAGGAAAAAACCTAAACAAACAAATAACAAAAAACCACAATACAATATCCAACCTTGTTAATTACTTATCACTAATATTTGTTTCTTTGATGTTGGTATATAATTGTAATTATTTATATCAATATACATTTTTCATATACTTAAATAAATATATTTCCTTTTCTCTTAATAATTTTATACTTTTATGTACTTTTATATATACTGCTCAAAAAAATAAAGGGAACACTCAAATAACACATCCTAGATCTGAATGAATGAATAATTCTCATTGAACATTTCATTTGCACAACTATTCCATTTGCACTGATTGATTGTCAATTAGTGTTGCTTCCTAAGTGGACAGTTTGATTTCACAGAAGTTTAAATTATTATTATTATTATTATTATTATTATTATTATTATTATTATTATTATTATTATTATTATTATGTCAGTACAACACAACAAACGAGATCACTATGCTGGATTTTGTATTTTGTCACCAGTCGGGCACTTCCCAAGCACCTAGGACTGCGTGATGTAGCGGCGAATTATGTTTGCTGATCCCAGTAAAGGGGCCTTTTGCAATTGACAGATGGAGATTTTGTCAATTCCGATGGTTTTCAAATGTCCGCTGAGATCCTTTGGCACTGCGCCCAGCGTGCCAAGTTCCACTGGGGCCACTTTCACTGGCTTATGCCAGAGTCATTGCAGCTCGATTTTTAGATCTTCGTATTTCACTAATTTCCCTAGCTGCTTCTCCTCAATTCTGCTGTCTCCTGGGATTGCAATGTCGTTGATCCATACTTTCTTTTTCTCCACGATCGCAATGTCTGGTGTGTTATGCTTCAGAATTCGGTCAGTCTGAAGTCGGAAGTCCCACAGTAGTTTTGCTTGCTCATTTTTGACCACTTTTTCGGGCTTATGATCGCACCAGTTATTATTATTATTATTATTATTATTATTATTATTATTATTATTACTACTACTACTACTACTACTACTACTACTACTACTACTACTATTAATTAATTAGATTTGTATGCTGCCCTTCTCCGAAGACTCGAAGCGGCTCACAACAACAAAACAGTACAAATCCAATTATTAAAAGCAATTTAAAACCCTTAATATAAAAAAAAATCATACATCTCAAACCATATATAAAACGGATACATAATTTTTTTCCCCAAGTGTTCCCTTCATTTTTTTGAACAGTGTACATTATCCTACAACCATTAAGATTTAAGGTTACATCTTAAATTAAATACACAATAGTAGTATGTTAAGAAATTTAAAAGTTAAGGTTTTGTAGATTGGATAAGTGATTTTAACTATTTTATTATATTGTTAAAATAGATATAAAGAAGAAGATTTCAAATCGAACAACTATATATATATCATAGTATTTTAAGAAATCTAAATGTAAGTTGTTGTTTTTTTCTTATTAGCTTAATTAATTAATTTTAATTAGTATAATGTCCAGTCAGCGAAGCAGTGGAAGTGATGTGCCGGTGCCTGGAGGCTGTTGGGGACTGGATGGGTGTCAACAAACTCAAACTCAATCCAGACAAGACGGAGTGGCTGTGGGTGTTGCCTCCCAAGGACAATTCCATCTGTCCGTCCATTACCCTGGGGGGGGGGAACTACTGACCCCCTCAGAGAGGGTGCGCAACTTGGGCGTCCTCCTCGATCCACAGCTGACATTGGAACATCATCTTTCGGCTGTGGCGAGGAGGGCGTTTGCCCAGGTTCGCCTGGTGCACCAGTTGCGGCCCTATTTGGACAGGGAGTCATTGCTCACAGTCACTCATGCCCTTATCACCTCGAGGTTCGATTACTGCAACGCTCTCTACATGGGGCTACCTCTGAAAAGTGTTCGGAAACTTCAGATCGTGCAGAACGCAGCCGCGAGAGCCATCGTGGGGCTTTCCAGATTCACCCACGTTTCTACAACATTCCGTGGCCTGCATTGGCTGCCGATCAGTTTCCGGTCACAATTCAAAGTGTTGGTCATGACCTTTAAAGCCCTACATGGCATTGGACCAGAATACCTCCGGAACCGCCTACTACCGCACAAATCCCAGTGGCCGATAAGGTCCCACAGAGTTGGCCTTCTCCGGGTCCCGTCGACTAAACAATGTCATCTGGCGGGCCCCAGGGGAAGAGCCTTCTCTGTGGCGGCCCCGGCCCTCTGGAATCAACTCCCCCCGGAGATTAGAACTGCTCCCACCCTCCTTGTCTTCCGTAAACTACTTAAGACCCATCTATACCGCCAGGCATGGGGGATTTGAGACACCTTTCCCCCAGGCTTATTATGATTTATGTTTGGTATGTATGTGCTGTTTGGTTTTTTAAATTGATAGGGTTTTTAGTTTTTTCTTAATATTAGATTTGTGCCTGTACAATATTGTTTTATCGCTTGTTGTGAGCCGCCCCGAGTCTTCAGAGAGGGGCGGCATACAAATCTAATAAATTATTATTATTATTATTAATTATTAAAATGATATTTTAGTAATATATTGACAAAAGCTATAGATATTAGAATTGATTTTAACTATATGAATTATAATATAAAAATGGAAATATAGAAGTAGATTTAATAAGAAAGCAGAGTACTATAAATTGTATTTCTGTATTGATCTGACCATAGTCAGCCTTTTTTTTTGGTATTAGTTAGACTTCTATGATTAGCGGAGCGATGGTAGCTCCTTAAATGTTAAATGTTGTATCTATTGTTTGTCTTGAAGAAAAACAATAAAAACATGATAAAAGAAAGATTTAAGGTTGCACCTCTCACATTTTCCCTTCCTTATCACACTTACTAGGACGTTTCATTCTTATCCTAATTCACACATTAATGTCACTTTTCTTTTCGAGCCAATCGTACCATCTCTCCCAAATTTTATAGTGCCTTGTCTCCTCCCTCTCTCTTAATGCCATAGTTGCTTTGCTCATTTCTGCCCATTGAAGCGTTCAAATTTTTGTACTCTGGGAGGAGAGAAGGATCCCTTGTTTGATTGACTCAAGAGTTCCAAAGACATCACAGCGTGGTTACTCAACGGTGCCGACGACAGGTCAAAGCTGCAGGGCTGGATCCAGACAGCTCCAACCATTTTCTGGAGGCACCAGCTCCTCCCAAAGTGAGACATGGTGTGTACGTTCCCCGGTTCACTTCTCATCCTTGTCTCGACCGTGTCACGTCTGGGACCAAAGATGAATCTTCTACAGGGCTTTTCAGAAGATGCTTTTTGGAAGCAGTTGGCTGGGAACCCGTCTCCCTTGGTGGAACGGGAGGGGTGTGGGAGCACAGGAGACGAGGCAAGGTGTGAAGGTGATATAGGTGTGGAGTGACTCACTGGCCTGCTGACAGCATGCTTGGAGGAGACTGATGGGGTTGATGGAAAAACCACCTTCGCTGTAGACTGGTGGGCAGACTGGCGTAATGGGAAGAGGTTATTCATTCACTAAGGGCCCAGAAGCCCTGTGGGATTCCTCCCCTTCTCATTTCAAGCTGTTGCCCATGATTTTTGAAGGCCCTGCAGTAGAGCTAGAACTTAGAGCGCATACATATTTCCCCAGCACTCCGCGGCCTGCATTGGTTGCCCATCAGTTTCTGGACACAATTCAAAGTGTTGGTTATGACCTATAAATCCCTACATGGCTTCGGGCCAGGTTACTTATGGGACTGCCTTCTGCCACATGAGTTGCAGTGATCGGTTAGGTCCCACAGAGTTGGCCTTTTCCAGATCCCATCAACTAGACAATGTTTCTTGGCCGGGCCTAGGGGAAGAGCCTTCTCTGTGGTGGCCCCAGCCCTCTGGAATCAGCTCCCCCCGGAGATTCATACAGCCCCCACCCTCCTTGCCTTCCATAAGAGTCTAACGACTCATTATCTCTGCCGCCAGACTTGGGGCCATTAGACTCTAGCCCCCTGGCCGACGAGGGTAGGTATGTTTTTTCTGTGAGAATGAGAATGAGAGGTTTTAAATGTTATTAGGGTTTTTTAAGGAATTTTAGCTAAATTAATTGGATTTTTAGATATTGTATATTGTTTTTGATATGTTGTGAGCAAGTTCTCGGAGAGGAGCTGCAATAAAGGAATTTTAGCTAAATTAATTGGATTTTTAGATATTGTATATTGTTTTTGATATGTTGTGAGCTCCCCCAAGTTCTCGGAGAGGAGCTGTATATAAATCCAATACATAAATAGATAGGTCGGTCGGTTAGATCAGGGGTCCCCAACCACCGGGCCGCGGACCAGTACTGGGCCGCGGGGCATGTTGCACCGGTCCGTGGAGTCAGCAGCTGCCGGCCCTCATGCCGCCACCCCTTCCCTCCAGCGCTTCGCCTCCCGCCGGGCAAGAGGCCTCGGGAGGCAGGTTCTGCCGGCCACAGGACGATGGACGGGACAGAGGGGCGGGAAGGACCGAGAGGCTCAAGCCTCTTTTGGCTTCTGCCGCGGGGCGCTTTTGCGTTTTTGGCTGGGGGGAGGCAGGAGGGCCAGCCTGACCCCCTCTCTCCAGCGCTTAGCTCCCGCTGGGCAAGAGGGCTTGGGAGGCAGGTTCTGCCAGCCATAGAGCGATGGTGGTAAAGAGGGGTGGGGAGGACCAGCACCCCCATGCTTAATCCCGCCCCCAACCACACCCCTTTCCGCTCCCATCGGGCCATAGAAAAATTGTCTTGCTGAAACTGGTCCCTGGTGGAAAAACCGTTGGGGACCACTGGGTTAGATGATAGATAGATAGATAGATAGATAGATAGATAGATAGATAGATAGATAGATGATAGATAGATAGATAGATGATAGATAGATAGATAGATAGATAGATGATAGATAGATAGATAGATGATAGATAGATTATATATATATATATATGTGTGTGTGTGTGTGTGTGTGTGTGTGTGTGTGTAGATTGTTCTGAGTTCGGGTTTTGCCCTGTGTAATATTTTGCATGTTTATGTGACGTTTCGGTGAAATCACATCCACCATCATCAGGCTGAAGTTTCCAAGCTTCGTGCTGTTGTAAAATGTAAAATGTTGTAAAATATATATATGCAGGCAGGCAGGCAGATGAATAGATGAATAGATAAATGAATAAATACAAAACATTTGCTAGACCAATTCTCGAACACAGCTCATCTGTGTGGTATCTGGAACCCCTACTGCATATCGGACATTAATACAATTGAAAAAGTCCAGAAATATTTCACCAGTAGAGTCCTCCACTCCACTGCTCTCAACAAAATACCTTATTCCACCAGACTTGAAATACTGGGATATAACCAACAACAAAAGTCAAAATCTCTACTTTGGTTTGGAACCAAGAAACGGATGACCAAGCAAATCTTGAAAAATACCCTTTTCATCTCCCATTTTACAATGCCTTATCTCTTGAAGGATGCTTGTCAGGTTCTAAACACAAGGTGGCACTACCTAAAATGAAATTTTCATCCTCTTTCATTGGAAGCGGAAATTTGTAGCGCGATTTTGGCTTGCAATGTGATTTTGATGCAAAGGTCAGCAGATGGAAGGGAGGGAGATTAAAGTGTGCTTGATGTCTGCTGATTGCAAAGGAAGTAGGTAAATTATGGATACTCAGTGGTGGGTAAACAAACTCTTCACTTGCTCAGGTGAATCCCAGTTTGCAATCTCTCTGAGATTTTATTGCCCATTATCTTTTAAAGTGTGGCATCTTAAAAAGAATAATAGCACCAATCTCTCTTGACATCTATCTAGTTTTCAGATTAGAGTATGCTGCCCCAACATCTATAGCTTAACGTTCTTCCTCCTCTCCTCCTCCACCCTCTCTTTCTTTCCTTCTCTTTCTCTTTCTCCACCTCCTCCCAGTCCCTTCTCCCTCTGATTTTTATTTCTATTTGTATTTCAAAATTACAATAAACTGTCTTTAAAAAGAAGGAGGAGGAGGAAGAGGAGGGGAAGAAGAAGAGGAGGAGGAGGAAGAGGAGGAAGAGAAGGAGGAGGAGAAGAGCTGGAGAAGGAGAAGGAGAAGAAGGAGAAGATGAAGGAGAAGGAGAAGAATAAGAAAAAGAAAAAGAAGAAGAGGGAGAAGAAGAAGAAAGGAGGAAGAGGAAGAAGAAGAAGAAAGAAGGAGGAAGAAGAAGGAGAAGGAGAAGAAGAAGAAAAAGAAGAAGAGGGAGAAGAAGAAGAAAGGAGGAGGAGGAGGAAGAGGAAGAAGAAGAAGAAAGAAGGAGGAAGAAGAAGGAGAAGAATAAGAATAAGAAAAAGAAAAAGAAGAAGAAGAGGGAGAAGAGGGAGAAGAATAAGAAAGGAGGAGGAAGAAGAAGAAGGAGAAGAATAAGAAAAAGAAAAAGAAGAGGGAGAAGAAGAAGAAAGGAGGAAGAGGAAGAAGAAGGAGAAGAAGAAGAAAAAGAAGAAGAAGAAGAGGGAGAAGAGGGAGAAGAATAAGAAAGGAGAAGGAGAAGAAAAAGAAAAAGAAGAAGAGGGAGAAGAAGAAGAAAGGAGGAAGAGGAAGAGAAAGAAGAAGGAGGAAGAAGGAGAAGGAGAAGAAGAAGAAGAGGGAGAAGAGGAAGAAGAAGAAGAAAGGAGGAGGAACAGGAAGAAGGAGAAGGAGAAGAAAAAGAAAAAGGAGAAGAAGAGGGAGAAGAGGGAGAAGAAAAGGAAAGGAGGAGGAGGAAGAGGAGGAGGAGGAAGAAGAAGAAGAAGAAGAAGAAGAAGAAGAAGAAGAAGAAGAAGAAGAAAAATCTGCTTTCTCCTCCAAGAACTTAGCAAGCTGCAACTTTTCTCAAGCTTCTGGGCTTGATGATCTCAGAACGATTCCAATTAACATGTAATTTTCATTAATGTTCTTTAACGTGTTCAGGATGTTTGATGTGAAGCATTTGCAGTTGGTGCATTGATTTACAGCCCCCCTTTTTGGGGAGGGAGGGGGAAGGAGCTTTAGGCTCTGAAGCATGAACGCCTCCCGTGTTCAAAGCAGGCTCATTTGAGCTTCTGTCCTTCAACAAGCGCGATTGCTCTCTATCCAAGCTACTTTGCAAATGGTGACCTCTGGCTAAATGCTAATTAGTACATCTGGGCTTGGTGGATTCCTCGGGTGTAATTTGAGGGTGGGCGTGTGAGTGTTGAGAAATTGTGCCAAGTTAGCAGAAAATGTTTGGCTTTGCCCCTGCCTGCTTCCCAAGCCTGGTTCTCAGATGAGAAGCCAAGATGGCTAATCCTGGCCCTCAGGTTTTGCAGCTCTCCTCTCCTTCCTTTGCTGAGGCCTCCCCTTTAGGGTTTGGACATGTTTTGGAGTTTGTAAGCCCACGAGAAAGGTCTCCTTCTGTGAATTATGGGTTTGGTCAATCGTATTTGTCTTTGCCTCAGTTGTAATTGTTTGGACCACTTGGTGAAGATGTCCTTTTTTTCCTCTGTGCTCTCTCATCTCAATCAAGAGGACTAAAATGCTATTTCAGGGCTAGTGGCATCTACAGGTTATCTTTCCTTCCTTCCTTTCCTCCTTCCATCGTCCTTCTTTCCTTCCTTCCATCATCCTTCTTTTCATCCTTCCATCATCCTTCTTTCCTTCCTGTCTCCCTCCTCCCTTCCTTCCATCATCCATCCATTCATCCTTTTCCTTCCTTCCTCCCTCTTTCCATCCATCATCCTTCCTTCTTCCCTCCCTCATCCTTTATCTTCCCTTCCCTCCCTTCTTTGGTCCTTCCTTCCATTATCATTCCTTCTTTACTTCCTTCCTTCCCTTGTACATCCTTACTTACTTACTTCCATCCATCGATCATCTTTCCTTCTTTACTTCTGTCTTTCCTTACATCTTTCCTTCCTCCCTCCTTCCATCATCCTTCTTTCCTTCCTGCCTCCCTCCTCCCTTCCTTCCATCATCCATCCATCCTTTTCCTTCCTCCCTCCCTCCCTCCTTCCATCCATCATCCTTCCTTCTTCCCTCCCTCATCCTTTATCTTTCCTTCCTTCCCTTCTTTGGTCCTTCCTTCCATTATCATTCCTTCTTTTCTTCCTTCCTTCCCTCGTACATCCTTACTTACTTCCTTCCATCGATCATCTTTCCTTCTTTACTTCTGACTTTCCTTACATCTTTCCTTCCTTCCCTTCTTCCTTCCTTCCTTCCTTCCTTCCTTCCTTCCTTCCTTCCTTCTTTCCTTCCTTCCTTCCTACCAACTAATCAACCAACCAATCAATCCAGGGGTTGAAGTCCACCTACCTTAAAGTTGCCAAGTTTGGTAGACACAGGTATTGTTTAAATAAACACATTCCAGATACAGAAGCTGGAAGGGACCCTAGAGGTCTTCTAGTCCAACCCCTTGCTCAACAGGAGATGCTATACCGTTCTGGACAAATGATTGTCCAGTCTCTTCTTGAAAGCCTCCAGTGAAATAAACACCCACAGCAATTGGTGGGTAACTGCCCCACTGATTAATGGTTCTCATTGTCAGGAAATGTCTCCTTAATTCTAGGCTGGATCTCTCTTTAATAACCTTCCATCTGTTACTTCTCCTTAGTTCTAAGTTGCTTCTCTCCTTGTTCAGCTTCCACCCATTGCTTCTTGTTCTACCCTCAGGTGCTTTGGAGAATAGCTTGACTCCCTCTTCTTTGTGGCAGCCCCTGAGATATTGGAACACTGCTATCATATCTCCCCTGGTCCTTCTTTTCCTTAAACTAGCCATGCCCAGTTCCTGCAACCATTCTTCGTATGTTTTAGCTTCCAGTCCACTAATCATCTTTGTTGCTCTTCTCTGGACTCTTTATAGAGTCTCAACATCTTTGTTGCAGCATGGTGACCAGAACTGGATGCAATATTCCAAGTGTATGCTAGCAATAGTAATAGCATTTAGACTTCATAGTCTAAATTAGATTTATATTTTTTCCTTTTTTTCAGAAGCATATAATTTTAGAAAAAGGTACCGTATTTTTCAAAGTATAAGACGTACCTTTCTACTCCCTAAAAGAGGCTGATAATTTAGGTGCATCTTATACTCTGAATGTAATCCCCCCCAGCCCTAACTCCCCCCAGAGATTAGAATAGCCCCCACCCTCCTTGCCTTTCGTAAGCTCCTTAAAACCCACCTCTGCCATCAGGCATGGGGGAACTGAGATATTCTTTCCCCATAGGCTTCTACAATTTATGTATGGTATGTTTGTATGTATGATTGGTTTTATAATAAGGGTTTTTAGCTGTTTTAGTATTGGATTGTCGCATGTTGTTTTTACCACTGTTGTTAGCCGCCTCGAGTCTATGGAGAGGGGCGGCATTCAAATCAAATCAAATCAAATCAAATCAAATCAAATCAAATCAAATCAAATCAAATCAAATCAAATCAAATCAAATCAAATCAAATCAAATCATAAACTAGCTGCTAACTAGCCAGCTGTTACCTTGCAAGCACTTTCATTGTTACTCTCTGCAAAGAATGTTTTCCAAGCACTAAACCTTTGCGGGTTTTTTTTCATTGCTCTCCTTGCTCTGAATAAGTTTCTTTCCAGCCCTAACCTGATGCTAACGATGCTCCTAGCTCTTCGCAGCTTGAAGGCTATTTCATTGTTACTCTCTGCAAAGAATGTTTTCCAAGCCCTAAGTCTGTGCAGGGTTTTTTTTCATTGCTTTACTTAATCCGAATGTTTCTTTCCAGCCCTAACCAGGTGCTAATGATGTTCCCAGCTCTTAGCAGCTTGCAAACTCTTTCATTGTTACTCTCTACAAATAAGGTGGTTTTTTTTAAGCCCTAACCAGGGGATAAAATAATGTGCTGAATATGACCAGACTAAGGATGCTAGTTCCAGATGAATATCTGGTAGGCAGATTTTTTTCTTCTATTTTCCTCCCCAAAAACTAAGTGCGTCTTATATTCCAGTGTGTCCTATAATCCAAAAAATATGGTGCCTTGAAAAAAGTGTTTTATATATATATAAAGAATTAATGAATGATTGATTAAAGTGTATAATTATGTATTTAATACTGTAATATCTGAAGGTATATGGACTTGTGTATGGATTGATGGAGAAAAAAAGGAAGAAGAGGAGGAGGAGAAGATGTGGTGGAGGAGGAAGAGAAGAAGAAGGAGGAGGAGGAGGGAGAAGGGAGAAGGGAGGAAGGAGGAAAAGAAGAAGAAGGGAGAAGGGAGAAGGGAGGAAGGAGGAAGGAGAAGGAAAAGAAGAAGAAGGGAGAAGGGAGGAAGGAGAAGGAGAAGGAGGAGGAGGAGGAGGAGGAGAAGAAGAAGAAGAAGAAGAAGAAGAAGAAGAAGAAGAAGAAAAAGATCTACTTTCTCCTCCAAGAACTTAGCAAACTGCAAATATGGTGCCTTGAAAAAAGTGTAATATATATATTTAAAGAATTTATGAATGATTGATTAAAGTATATAAGTATGCATTTAATACTGTAATATCTGAACGTATATGGACTTGTGTATGGATTGATGGAGAAAAAAAAACTTTTTGCAAAAGTAAAAAAGTCAAAGGCTACCTGTATACAGTGGACTGGAGTTCCACCGATGAGCTCTTTGGTTCTGTCTGGGACCAAGGAAGGCCCAAACTCACAGGATCGCTGACAAAGATGCAATTTTTTTTCCCTGTCAAATTTAGGAGCAAGGCGTTATTGTCTCCGAAATGGAATTTCCTGTAAGCATTACACTTGTTGCAATAAAAAATGAAACAGACAGGAAGCAGCTGTGCATATGGCAAAACACTTCCCCCCCCCAAAAAAAAAAGAAAAAAAAAGAAAAATTAAAACGAAGCTGGGCATTTTCTTCCAATATTTTTCCATCTTTCCTCCCCTCTCCCTTTCCCCGTCTTTCTAACGGCCTGAATCCTGTGCAAACAATTTTCATTTTTACCCAGCTTCCTGTCGAACCGCAGCCAAGAAAAATAGCCCTCATTCGGGGAAGTGAAGGATCAGCCCTTTCAAGCACGCACCGTATTGTCTGGGAATAGAATAACGGGATTGGGGATTATAAGCCCAGAGTTGGGAAAAGCTAAATATTTTTATCAGCCCAGAATAAACAAGAGTGGAAACCCAGCTCTGTTTATTCGAGTCTTTAATAATGGGTTGATAAGCTTCTAAACTTTCACGTTTCCTGTGATTGAAAGTAAGGGGGAGAAGGAGAAGGAACGTGGTGTTCTGTAACACAAACGTGGTAGAAAACATAGACATTTTTGTTAGGTTTAGTACAACAGCCTGCAACCTTAAATACACTCATGGGAAGATTGGTCTCCAACCAATGACGGTCAGGTACACAGAACCGGTAGAAAAAGTCCGGTCAGGTACGCAGAACCGGTAGAAAAATTTTGAATTTGAGACCCCAAAAGAAACAGATATACAGTGTTCCCTCGATTTTCACGGGGAATGCGTTCTGAGACCGCCCGCGAAAGTCGAATTTCCGCGAAGTAGAGATGTGGAAGTAAATACACTATTTTTGGCTACGAACAGTATCACAAGCCTTCCCTTAACACTTTAAACCCCTAAATTGCAATTTTCCATTCCCTTAGCAACCATTTAGATTATTACTCACCGTGTTTATTTATTAAAGTTTATTAAAAAAATATTTATTAAAGGCGGACGAAAGTTTGGCGATGACATATGACGTCATCGGGCGGGAAAAACCGTGGTATAGGGGAAAAACCCGCAAAGTATTTTTTAATTAATATTTTTGAAAAAGCGTGGTATAGACATTTCGCGAAGTTTGAACCCGCGAAAATCGAGGGAACACTGTATTTAAGAAAGTTTTAGAACGTGCTGAGCTTGACATGGTGACGAGAAGGTTAAAAAATCAAGAATCAGAATTTTATGATGTTTGGCAAAAGGTATATATCTGGTGGGATACAAAGAAACAGAGATAACCTTATTTTTACACTATTTTAAATACATTTGTACCTGGTAGTTACATTGTACAGTGATTATTTACAATACAAATGTAAACTCCTTTTTTCTTCTTCTACTATTTCTATTTTTTTCCCTTCATAGTTCGTTTTAAGTTATAATCTTAAAATTTCTATATATTTTTTAATATTTTAGACGTGTTTTTACCTATTATCTTATAATTGATATTTTTAAGTATTTCATAGGTGGTGTGAAACAATGATAAAGTTTTTTTTTCTTTTCTTATTACAAATACAAAGATGACTTCTACTTTGAGAGGAGTGATTGTTGCTCCACTAAATGTTACACGTAATGTATTTTTTGTTTGTCTTTGCAATTTAATAAAAAATATTTTTTAAAAAAGAAAGAAACATTTTGAATTTTTATCTTTTTTTTCCCTTCTGGGCTCTGGGTATGTTCTTTCTATCGCAGTAAATGAGGTTGAATGTGTATAATTTTAGAAAAGTTGTCCATGTGCATTTGTGCATGTACATACACATACAGTTTATATAGTAGATAATGTATATTTTTGTGTGCCTGTGTGTAATAGGTATGTACACATATGGCATATGTACATAGAATTAAAGAGTATATTTTGGATGTTCAGTAATAGTAAATAGATAGGGAAATTGTCTCTCTTGAAGGTGAGGAGGGGCCAGGCACCCTAACCAAAGTTGGCTCTTCTATGACATATGGACTTCAACTCCCAGAATTCCTGAGGCAATCATGCTAGCTCAGGAATTCTGGGAGTTGAAGTCCACATGTCATAGAAGAGCCAACTTTGCCTACCCCTGCCCTAACCCAAATGCTTGAGACAAGTGACGTCAAGTTGCCCACCATTAAGCCTGTTACATGACCTTTAAGCCACCCTGGTCACATGAATGTCAAGCCACTCCCACCTGGTCACATGGCTGGCAAGCCACACCCACAAAACAAGCCACACCCATAGTGTGATAGTCACATTTTTTGCAGCCCTTCACTGTTCCCCATGGAGCATTCAAAACATTGGCTAGACCAATTCTTGAATACAGCTCACCTGTCTGGAATCCACATTGCATATCAGACATTAATACAATTGAGGGAGTCGAGAGATATTTCACAAGAAGAGTCCTCTACTCCTAACTAGAGCTTTCAAAACATTTGCTAGACCAATTCTCGAATACAGCTCACCTGTCTGGAACCCGCATTGCATATCAGACATTAATACAATTGAGTGAGTCCAGAGATATTTCATGAGAAGAGTCCTCCTCCGCTCGCAACAGAATACCTTATGCCACCAGACTTGAAATTTTGGGCTTAACACAATTTAGAACTACGCTGTCTTCAGTCTGACCTAGGCGTAGTACATAAAATTATCTGCCACAATGTCCTATCTGTCGATGACTACTTCCGCTTCAACTGCAACAAATACATGAGCTCAAAAGAGATACAAACTTAAGGCAAACCATTCCAAACTCAATTTCAGGAAATACAACTTCAGCAACAGAGATGGTTGGAAACTAAACAAAGAAAGAAGCAACCTGGAATTAAACTTCCTAACAGTGAAGATAATTAACCAGTGGAACAGCACTCTCTATAATCTACTTTATTCTTATTCTATTCTATTCTATTCTGTTCTGTTTTGTTCTCTCAGTCAAGGTCATCATAGCAGTATGATGCGTCTTAAATCACAAAGGGTTAGGAGCAGCCATCAGCCGAACAACGCAATTCAACATCCATTGGGGGAGATCTCACAACAGCATGGTAGGCTAGATTCAACAAGCTCACAACAAGGTGCCTTGCAATCCAAGCTCAACCAGCTGACAGTGGGTGCCTTCCAGGTTAGGCTCAAGACCCCGGCAGAGGGTGTGTAGTATACTAAAGAAGCTGAAAATGTGTGCCTTGTAGTTAAGCTCAAAAATCCTACAGTATATGCGAGGCTCAACAAGTTGACAGTATATTAGGCTCAAGAAGCTGAAAATGGATACCTTTTAGGTTGAGCTCAAAAAGCTAACTGTGAGCACCTTGCAGTCTTGGCTCAACTGTCAAACTGACATCAGGTGCCTTGTATCTAGGTTCAACAATCTGACAGTGGTTGCCTTGTAAAGTAAGCTCGATAAACTGTAGGTTAAGCTCAACCATCTGACAGTGCGTGCCTTGTAGATTAAACTCAACAATCTGACAGTAGGTGCCTTGTAGGTTAAGATCAGCAATCTGACAATGGATGACTTATAGGTTAAACTCAACAAGCTGACAGCAGGTGCCTTGTAGGTTAAGATCAGCAGTTTGACAATGGGTGATTTGTAGGTTAAACTCAACAATCTGACAGTGGGTGCAGTGTAGATTAAGCTCATAGTGGGTGCCTTGTAGGTTAAGGTCCGAGTCTGCAGAGAGGGGCGGCATACAAATCTAAATAAATAAATAAATAAATAAATAAGGTCAACAATCTGACAGCAGGTGCCTTGTAGGTTGTTCTGTCGGGCTCTCTGGTAGACTCCTCCCCAAAATTCACAGGTACAAATTTCAGACACACAAACGTTTGAAAAGTCAAAACAATGTTCTTTATAATGAAAATTCACTTAAACCAAGCCCTCTTTTGGTATAGCAAAGAGCACTGGTCTCCAAACAAACTGGTAATTTGTACAAGTCCTTTATCAGTTCTGTGATACTTAGCTTGCAGCTGTGAGGCAATTCACAGTCCTTCTTCTTTCACAAAGTGAAACACACTTTGCTCTGGTTTAGTTTCAAAGCGGGGAAAAATCAGCACACAAAAGGTCAAAGTCAGTAAAGCAGTCACGAAACACAACGGTCAGATAATCCTCCACAATGGCCAAACCCACAGGCTGCTCTTTATAGCAGCGTCACTAATGACCACAGCCCCACCCAACCACAGGTGGCCTCATTTTCTTGGATAATAATCTCTCAGCTGTTGTTGCCTATGCATCGCTCTCCGCATGAGTGGCTGTATCATTAACTCTTGTTCTGAATCCAAGGAGGAGCTAGATAATTGATCTCCTTCTGAGCTGTCTGCCCCACTCTCCTCCTCCCTGTCACTCATGTCTTCTTGGTCAGAGGAGCCTTCATCAACAGATTCCACCGGGGGCAAAACAGGCCTGCAGCATGTGGATGTCTCCCCCACATCCACAGTCCTTGGGGCAGGAGCCGGGCCAGAGCCTACCACAACATAGGTTAAGCTCAACCATCTAACAGGAGGTGCCTTGTTGTCTAGGTTCAAGAAGCTGAAAATGGATTCCCTGTAGCTGGTTTCAACAAGCTGCAAATGAATGACAGAGTCTGCAGAAGAGATGGTGGCTGAAGTCGGAAATAAATAAATAAATAAATAAGGCCCCAGTTTGGGGGGGGGGCGGAAGAGTTGGCAAAATGCTTGGCACCACCCTGGTCTTTGCATAAACAGTTCTGAGTCCTGTTTCCTTCCTCAGTTCCTGTTTGCTTTTAGCGTGTGAAAGAGAAGGGAAAGAAAAGAAAAGAAAAGGTATCTAAACAAATGAGTTCATTCTACCCGTACCACCAATTGAGCCATGACATTGGGTTTTCTTTTCTATTCTTTGCCTCCATTCTGTTCTCACTCTTCCCGCAGCCGTCGTTAAATATTGACTTGGCCTGTTTGCCAAAGTAGAAAATCCAGCGTGTGAATCAACACGGATTCAAGAGAAAAGGGCTTTCTCTGCTTTGAAGGTTCATTGGGGCTACCCGACTTCATTCGGAGGGCCCGGCTGAGAAGACGCAGAAGCCCATGTTGCCCTCTGTCACAGAATCGCTGGTTTCCGTGATGTTCACCAAAGAACACGTGTTGGTTATGACTATATGTCATAAGCCCTACATGGCATCGCACCAGATTATTTGCGGGACCGCCTCCTGCCGTTTGAGTCCTAGTGATCAGTTAGGTCCTACAGAGTCAGCCTTCTCCTGATCCCATCAACTATTTTATTTATTTATTCATTCATTCATTCATTCATTCATTCATTCATTCATTCATTCATTCATTCATTCACTCCAATACACAATAATACACAATGAAGGTTATAGAGGATATAGTATGTTCTGTCTGGGTCACTCCAGAAGCTATGACGACCAACCCAAAAAGATAAGCCAGACACACCGGTAGAATTCAAATACAGTTTTAGAATGTTCAAGAGAAACGAAGCTAACAGAAAATGTCCTTACAAAGCAGGAAAACACTGGAACTCCAAATATATACATGAAGGCAATTGTCCGTACATAAATATAGGATTCTTGCTGCCAAGACGAGGCTGTAGATAACAGACATACACCTCCCACGGTTCTTCAAGACTGCTGGGCCACGAGCCAGGAACAAAAACGCCGAGAAAACAATGCAGGTTACAGCAACTCCAAACTGATAACACTCCACATGGCTTCAAGAGTTTGCCTGCCTTATAAACCCTTCCCTGCTAATGAGGACTAAGCCCTGGTGTTCCTTATTCAATGCTGATAATATTTCTTCAATTGATCCTTCCTTTGATCTAGTCGTCTCTGTCGCATGTTAATGACAGCTTGTGCTTCGTCACCTAATGACTCCAAAGACTCCAAGCTACTGGCTGGGGAGAGCCCCTCCCCGGGGCCCCCATGCTGTTCTTCCTCGTCACATTCCTGACTGTACTCTCCCCCGTCCGACTGCCCAGACCCCTCCTCTTCGCTGTCATCCTCCTCTGGGCATGGAGCCAGCAGAGACGCAGCTGGTCTTTGATCTGCCTCAGGCTGAACCACAACATAGTAGAGAAGAAATACAAGATATAGGAGAGACTATAGGACAGGGGACGGAAAGCACTCTAGTGCGCTTATGTACGCCCCTTACTGACCTCATAGGAATCTGGAGAGGTCAACCATGGATAGTCTAAGGGTAAAATGTTGGGGGTTAGGGGATGATACTACAGAGTCCGGTAATGAGTTCCACGCTTCAACAACCTGATTACTAAAGTCATATTTTTTACAGTCAAGTTTGGAGCGGTTAATATTAAGCTTGAATCTGTTGTGTGCTCTTACTGTTACATTACTAGAGCTGTGATGGCGAACCTATGGCATGGGTACCACAGGTGGCATGCAGAGCCATACCTACTGACACGTGAGCCATTGCCCTAGCTCAGCTTCAATGTGCATCTATGTGCCGACCAGTTGATTTTTGGCTCACACAGAGGCTCTGGGAGGGCTTTTTTGGCTTCCAGAGAGCCTCCGGGGGGGTGAGGGAAGGTGTTTTTACCTTCTCCCAGCTCCAGGGAACTCTTTGGAGCCTTGGGAGGGCAAAACACGAACGTGCTGGGCCCACCTGAAGTTGGAAAACAGGCCGTTTCCCGCCTCCAGATAGCCTCCGGGCAGCGGGGGGAGCTATTTTCGCCCTCCACAGGCATTGAATTATTGGTATGGGCACTTGCGCATGCACAATAACGCACACACATACTCTTTCAGCACCCGAGGCAAAAAAAGTTTGCCATCACTGGTATAGGGTTTCTTGCCTGAGTAGGAAGTTGGGCTAGAAGACCTTCAAGCTTCCTTCCAACTCTTTATCTATCTATCTATCTATCTATCTATCTATCTATCTATCTATCTATCTATCATCTATCTGTCTGTCTGTCTGTCTGTCTGTCTGTCTGTCTGTCTGTCTGTCTGTCTGTCTGTCTGTCAGTCAGAATAGAATAGAATAGAATTTTTATTGGCCGTGTGATTGGACACACAAGGAATTTGTCTTGGTGCATATATCTGTCTATCTGTCTGTCTGTCTGTCTGTCTGTCTGTCTGTCTGTCTGTCTGTCTGTCTGTCTGTCTGTCTGTCTGTCTGTCTGCCTGCCTATCTATATCTATATCTATATCTATCTATCTATCTATCTATCTATCTATCTATCTATCTATCTATCTATCTATCTATAATCTCTCTCTCTATCCATCATCTTATATCTCATCTATCTTGATATCAATCACCTATCATCTATCTATATCTGTCTCCATGTCTATATGTTTGACTCTGTCTCTAGCAACCATCTGTCATCACCATCCTATACCTACCTTATGTATGTATGTATGTATGTATGTATGTATGTATGTATGTATGTATGTATCTCTCTCTCTATCTATCTATCTATCTATCTATCTATCTATCTATCTATCTATCTATCTATCTATCTATCTATCTATCTATCTATCTGACTTGTATGCCACCCCATTATTCTTTCATGTTCTATGTTCTAATTCACGTTCAGGAAACCAACATTTGCAATGATGTATTCAAGACGTGACCACCAAACCTGTAATGTTCAGATGATACGGACGCAACCAACACCACGCAAATGATCTGAACTTGTGAGGTCCCTCCTTATGAAGCTTGCGATCGATGCAACCCCCTTCCCCTCTTCCGTTCATTTCCCCTACAACAATGATGGAGCCCTCCCATTTCCCATCAGTCAGCCTTCGTAGCTCTCGTTCCTTCGGGCTCCTAACGATGTGAAGAGAGAAGAAAGGAAGGAACTATCGATCACGCGGAAGGGAAGCTCGCCAAAGCAGTCCTTGCTTCTTCATCAGCTTCCCTTTGGGTAGCTCCCCGGGCGGGGAAAGATGAGCTTGCAAAATCCGTATTCACACCCCACGTTTGTCTGCCTTTTCTTGGCACCACGTTGCAACGGGCTCTTGCGTGGACCTCTGATGATGGAATCATGCGAAGATGCAACGGATGGCCAAGAAGGAAAGGACGGGGCTGAGCCAACGGTGGATTGGCCTCTTCCACCCATTCCCAGAGCAAAGAAAAGGGATGAGAGAGTAACGGTGATAAAAGAGAGTCGGGGTTGACTTTGAGTTGGGAAAGGAAATGCCATTGGCCTTGGGGGGATCCAGCAAAGTTCCCTCCGTTGGTGCAGCAAGCGAGCTGGAAATCTTTCTCCCAAACCTGTTGGGTAATTAATTTAACGTCACCGCACCGCAGATGCTGTTGGCACCTACACAAGATCTTTAATTGTCCATAAAGTGATCTCCCTCCCATCTGCAGATGGTTTGTTCTTAGGAAAACAAAGACTTGAAAAATGGATCCAGTTGGATGGGAAACACCTTTCGGCCGAAGCGAATGACAATACGGGTGTGGGGTTTGGTAAACACATCTCTTGCTATACCTGCTGCACATTCTCTGTTTCTGGCTCGGGGGGGGGGGGAGTCTGTCTGTCTGTCTGTCTGTCTGTCTGTCTGTCTCTCTCCCTATCTATCTATCTATCTATCTATCTATCTATCTATCTATCTATCTATCTATCTATCTATCTATCTATCTACCCAGCTACCTACCTACCTATCTATCCATCTACCTATCTATCCATCTACCTATCTAACCATCTACCTACCTACCTACCTACCTACCTACCTACCTATCTATCTATCTAATCTATTGGATTTCTATGACGCTCCTCTCTGAGGACTCGGGGCAGCTCACAAAATATAAACATACAATACATAATATCTTACTCCAATTAACTGATTTTAAAAATCCCCCAAACTATAAAAAACAATAATTCCATTCACTCCAAATTCTCTCAACACATTCATTGGGAAGGGGGCAAGAGTCTAATAGCCTCCGGCCTGGCGGCAAAAGAGAGTCCTCAGACTCCTATGGAAGGCAAGGAGGGTGGGGGCCGTACGAATCTCCGGGGAGAGCTGATTCCAGAGGGCCGGCCCCCCCACAGAGAAGACTCTTCCCCTGGGTCCCGCCAAACGACATTGTCTGGTTGACGGAACCTGGAGGAGGCCGATTCTGTGGGACCTGACCGGTCGCTGGGATTCATGCGGCAGAATGTGGTCTCGGAGGTATTCTGGTCCCATGCCATGTAGGGCTTTAAAAAAATATGAGTAGAACTACGGAAAGGGGCGGCATACAAATCTAATAAATAAATAAATAAATATTTGAGTTGCCTTGGATTCCCCTCTTTGGATTTTGCCTTCCTACTGGTGCGCTGCTTGCGCATCGTGACATTTCCCACGCACGATTTTGCTTCCGCACATGTGCAGAGGGATGGTTTTCCTTCCACACATGCTCAGAGAGCAAAAAGTCCACTGAAAATTAGGGGGGGAAAGATGGCACTGTGTGCATGGGCAGCAAAAATTGCCGTTCATGCACAAATTGCGCCATCGGTAGGCCACCACATCACCCAATTGTCCTCGCTGTTAGGAAATTTCTCCTCCGTTCCAGGTTGATTCTCTCCTTGATTACTTTCCATTAATTCTTTCTTCTTTTACTTTCTGGCAATTTGGAAAATAAGTTGTTCTCCTCTTCTTTGTGGCATCCCCCGAAATATTGGAAGATTGCTATCTTGTCTCCCCTGGTCCTTCTCTCCTCTAGACTGACCATGCCCAGTTCTTGCAACCATTCTTCATGTTTTAGTCTCCAGGTCTTTGATCATCTTAGAAATACAGTGGTACCTCATCTTACGAACGCCTCTTCTAACGAACCTATCAAGATACGAACCCGGTGTTTAAGATTTTTTTGCCTCTTCTTCCGAACTATTTTCACCTTACGAACCCAAGCAGCTGCTGCTGGGATGAAGGGGTTTCTTCCCCCCCCTTTTTTGAAGGTAGAAAAGGGAGGGGCAGCTTGGAGTAGGAAACATTTTGCAGAGAACAACGTGCTTGCAAAGGCACTGAAAGGGTGTCTTTTGAAGAAATAAAAGGGAGGGGCGCCCCCCTTGCCTTTCTTCCTTCCCACTCACCCTTTAGCCTAGCCTTGCTTCTTCCACCTGCCCCCTTTAGCTGCTCCTCCCTGCCCTCTGTTCACCTCTGTTTTCCTGAAGGATTTGCAGGCATTATTTGCTTTTACATTGATTCCTATGGGAAACATTGTTTCATCTTACGAACCTTTCAACTTACGAACCTCCTCCTGGAACCAATTAAGTTCTTATGATGAGGTATTACTGTATTCAGATTAACAGAGTTAGAAGGAACCTAGTAGGTCATCTAGTCCAACCCCCCCCCCCCCCAAGCAGTGTCAGGAATTGAAAATCATGAGATAATATCTTAATGAAGAAGGTAGGCCTCTGTTGAGAATGCTGAGTCATTCTGAGGCAGTTGAGCATGCAGCAACCTAGTAAGTACGTAAATAGTATTTAACTATGCAAGAGCTCTCTGTTCTCTCTGTTCGCTGTTAGCTGTTCTTGAAAAGTGTGCTCTGAAGAAGCTGTATTGCTGTATAGGTTGGTTCCTGTGAGTTATTGAACTAAGATAGTTGTAGCAAGATATTAGTAAGATACTAGTTTGTTGCATGTATAGTGTAGATAGTAGTAGTAATAGTGTAAATAGGAAGTAAATATATTTTTCCACAACTTCCTACTACTGCTGTGTTTCTTTTTTTTAAAACTTTATTTAAATTTTTCAATATAATAAAAAGAAAAAACATAAACATATGCAGATCATAACGCATTTCTGAATCAATATGCAACAATTTCAAATTTGGTTAGTTACTTTCACCAGTAAAGAAATAAAATGAACTTTAGTATTTGTATGTTTCATCTGTTATTATCTAAATATATTTTGATCTCTCATCATCTCTTTAAATTATGCTCGTCTCAATCCAGTTGTACCATTTATCCCAAAGTTTGTTTTTTTCATCTGCTTTCGTGCCTTTGATCAAAGGCACAAATGCTGCTGTGTTTCATTGAAGACTTCAGCTCCATATCTATTGGTCTGTGGCTGGCTGTTTGGGCTGGTTTGTTGCTTGAGCTGGCTAGCCTCCACAAATGCAGCTGTGATAAGCAGGGGACTCTACACCATTTCTGATAGATGGCAGTCCAGTCCTCTTCTTGAAAGCCTCCAGTGATAAAGCTCTCACAACTTCCGAAGGCAACTTCTGTTCCATCGATCGATTGCTCTCACTGTCAGAAAATTTCTCCTTATTTCCAGGTTGAATCTCTCCTTGATCAGCTTTCATCCATTATTCCTTGTCTGGCCTTCGGGTGCCTTGGAAAATAGCTTGACCCCCTCCTCTCTGTGGCAGCCCCTCAAGTATTGGAAGACTGCTATCCTCTCTCCCCACTGCCTTACCATTACCACATTGAACAACAAACCAGAAAGGCTGCACATTCTTGGAGGAATTCAACTCAAGCGCCTGAATGTTCAAACCCAACCTGAAACCAGTCTGACAACTCTTTGATAGGACACGATTTGCATGTCTGTAACATCTTCTCACATTTCATCCATGAGACCGACCTGACTCGAGCGCCAGCTATCTTTATGTCAGCCTCCTCCTATTTTTTTCCCCCTTTGTTTTCTGAGCCTGATGACAAGTTCTCAAGAACTTCAAAGCTTGCAAACGAGGCGATGACCTTGAGTTGGCTTGGTCAAATCAAGTTATTATCTCAGTATTGGCGGGAGCGATTTGAGCAGGAGTTTGAGGTTCTTCCTAAGCTGCTCCCTCAAACATTCATCTCCACTGAATTAACAAGGAAGTTAGTGACAAGTTTGTATGAGAACAATAATCAACCTTTTTCACTGTTACCCTATCGCGCTGGAACTGAAGTACAGTGATACTTCGTCTTACAAACGCCTCATCATACAAACTTTTCGAGATACAAACCCGGGATTTAAGATTTTTTTGCCTCTTCTTACAAAGTATTTTTACCTTACAAACCCACTGCCGCCACCGGGATGCTCTGCCTCCGGACTTCCGTTGCCAGCAAAGCACCCGATTTTGCGAGGGGAGCCTCAGTGAAATCACAGCATCGCAAAAACACAGATGTCCGGAGGTGGGGTTTTGAGGACTTCGGTGTTTTTGCAATGCTGCGATTTCACTGATGCTCCCTTCGCTGGGATACCCCACCTCCGGACTTCTGTTGCCAGCGAAGTGCTCGTTTTTGTGATGCTGGGATTCCCCTGCTGGGATTCCCCTGCAGCATCGCAAAAACACAGAAGTCCGGAGGGGAGCCTCAGGGGAATCCCAGCAGCGCAAAAACAGGCGCTTCGGCTGGCAAAAGGAGTGAATTTTGGGCTTGCACGCATTAATCTCTTTTCCATTGATTCCTATGGGAAACATTGTTTCATCTTACAAACTTTTCACCTTAAGAACCTCGTCCCAGAACCAATTAAGTTTGTAAGACAAGGTATCACTGTACATTAATGACTTGTGTGCCGGCAGATATGGCTCCATGTGCCACCGAAAGCATTTCAATTAATAGGGAATCCAGATTCCTGTGACTGACTTAACAACTGTGGTGATTCGGTCTGACAATATTTCCCCTAATTGTTGGAAATGTATAAATGAAATAGGTTCCTATTACCATCAACGGTGGACCTGTAATAAAGTCAGGACATATTGGAGAATGATAGAAAAAATGATAAAAGAGATTACATTACATGAAATAGAAAAATCTCCAGAATTTTATCTTTTAGGTATAGCTAAACAGAAATATAAAAAAGATATTTTTTATCTGCTTGTACATATTTTAACAGCGGCCAGGATAGTTTATGCACAAAATTGGAAAGGGGAAGATGTCCCTGAAAAAGAAGAAGTAGTTAAAAAAATATTGGACTGTGCAGAGATGGATATGATGACAAGAAGGCTGAATGATCAAGAAGAATCTGATTTTTATATTATTTGGAATAAGGTTTATACGTGGATAGTTAAAAATAAAATTAAAATTAAGGTTACGAAAATTGCATGAATATATCCAAATGTTACTGATATCTTTTGTTGTTGTTCTTGCTGTTGGTTTTTCTTTTTTCTTTTTTTATTAACTCAACCCTATGTTTAGTAGAATATGTAGACCAAATTCTTCTTTTCACTTAAAATATTATGCTGATTTAAAGACTTAAGAATATATCCTTTTTTCTGTATCAAAAATTGACTTCAAGAAAAGAGGGGTAATTGTAACCCCTACTATGTGTTTTAAATGTTTGTGAGTTTGTATGTCTTTTTATGGAAAAATTAATAAAGTATATTAAAAAAAAAAAAGAAATGTCGTAAAACGGGGCTACTGAACAATTTTCTTGCATAGCGACGATGTTTAAAGCCCTACACGGCATTGGACCAGATTATTTACGGGACTATCTTCTGCCTCATATATCCCAGCAACCGTTTAGGTTGCACAGAGTCGGCCTTCTCTGGGTCCCATCGGCCAAACAATGTCCACTGGCACGTCCGTGGGGAAGGGCCTTCTCTGTTGCGGCCCCAGTCTTCTGGAACCAACTCCTCCCAGAGATTCATATTGCCCCCACTCTCCTTGCCTTTCGAAAAGCATTGAAAACACATCTATGGCAGCAGGCTTGGGGCTGTGAGAGATAGTTTCCACTCCGCCCAGTAGTGTGAATGAGAGATGCTTGACTGTTTTATATTGGAGGTTTTTTTATTGTTCTTAACTTTTTTAAAATTGTTCATAAATAAATATTTTGTTGTTATATTGTATTCCATTTTTGTAAGCCGCCCCAAGTATGTGAGAAGAAAGGCGGCCTATAAATCTTTTTTTAAAAAAAATCTTTATTGAAGAAAGAACACCACCACGATATGTATATGTGTCTATATGTACAAATCACAAAAGAGAAAAGTGAGCATGATGAATATATTTATTTATTTTTATTTATTTATTTATTGGATTTGTATGCCGCCCCTCTCCGCAGACTTGGGGCGGCTAACAACAGTAATAAAACAGTATATAACAATAATCCAATACTAAAAACAGTTAAAAACCCATTATATAAAAACCAATCATACATACAGACATACCATGCATAAAATTTTAAAGGCCTAGGGGGAAAGAATATCTCAGTTTCCCCATGCCTGGTGGCAGAGATGGGTTTTAAGCAGCTTACGAAAGGCAAGGAGGGTGGGGGCTATTCTAATCTCTGGGGGCAGTTGGTTCTAGAGGGTCGGGGCCGCCACAGAGAAGGCTCTTTTCCTGGGTCCCGCCAAGCGACATTGTTTGGTTGACGGGACCCGGAGAAGACCCACTCTGTGGGACCTAACTGGTCGCTGGGATTCGTGCAGCGGAAGGCGGTCCCTGAGGTAATCTGGTCCGGTGCCATGAAGGGCTTTATAGGTCATAACCAACACTTTGAATTGTGACCGGAAACTGATCGGCAACCAATGCAGACTGCGGAGTGTTGGTGTAACATGGGCATATTTGGGAAAACCCATGATTGCTCTCGCAGCTGCATTCTGCACGATCTGAAGTTTCCGAACACTTTTCAAAGGTAGCCCCATGTAGAGAGCATTACAGTAGTCGAGCCTTGAGGTGATGAGGGCATGAGTGACTGTGAGCAGTGACTCCCGGTCCAAATAGGGTCGCAAGGGGTGCACCAGGCGAACCTGGGCGAACGCCCCCCTCGCCACAGCTGAAAGGTGTTTTTCTAATGTGAGCTGTAGATCGAGGAGGACGCCCAAGTTGCGAACCCTCTCTGAGGGGGTCAGTGATTCTCCCCCCAGGGTAATGGACGGACAGATGGGATTGTCCTTGGGAGGCAAGACCCACAGCCACTCCATCTTGTCTGGGTTGAGTTTGAGTTTGTTGACACCCATCCAGGCCCCAACAGCCTCCAAGCACCGGCACATCACTTCCACTGTTTCGTTAACTGGAAACCATACACATATAAAAGCAAGTAGAAATATATAGTTTTTGCATTGAACCTCTATCATAATAATTAATGTCTTAATTGAATAGAAAGGAGAGAACAGTGCAACACATTAATAAAAGAAAAAAAGAAAAACGTAAAAAGTTAAAGAAGAGAAGAGGAAAGAGAAGAAGAAAAGAGAAAGAAAAGAAAAAAGAAGGAAACTACATTTATACAACAGAGACAAGCCAACCTCTTTGTTGACTATAATAATAATAATAATAATAATAATAATAATAATAATAATAATTTATTAGATTTGTATGCCGCCCCTCTCCGAAGACTCACAGCCTTTATAAACTTGTTACATTTCTGTTAATTACTGGTATTTTTGTGGTCATTGATTTATATAGGAAGAATTTTGATTTCTAAAACTGAAGTTTTATCCCATTGTTGATATCTAGCGAGTCACTTGTGTATGGTTTCAAAATTATAAATAGAAATTTCTATCCTACTCTTAGATCTTTATTTTTGATGAGGTTGTAGAATGGAAGTTTAGATAGTAATTTATTTTGTGCTTCAATCAAGTTTTTGGAGTCTTTTTTTGGTCTAGGCAGGTGAACCGTTCCTCCCAGGCTTTGTAAAATTGTGATTCTTCTTTATCTTGCAATTCCAGGGTCATTATTGTCAGCTCAGGACATTCCATTGTCTTGTTGATAAAATGTAAAGTGGTGGGAGTATATTCATGTTTCCAGTTTTGGGCGAAGGCTATTCTTGCCGTAGTTAGTATATTTATTAAGAGGTATCTGTCTTCTTTGTCAATTTGATGCCTGATTATTATATTATATTTATTTTATTTATTTATTTTGTCCAATACACAATGAGGGTTTTAGCGGGTATATATATATAGATAGAAAAACATCCCCAAAATATGAACAAGCGGGATGATACCTCCCGCCTACCAGATATCTGGAAACCAGCCCTCAAACGTAACCCAGCCATAAAAACTGAAACTAGACTCAGAACACACATTGCAAAACAATCAAGTAGCCTGCAAGCTCCAACTACTCAGGATATCACGCCTAATCAACGACCATTAATTAATCAGCATACTTCAACTACATCAACGACCCCAGGTGTTACCCCACTGACTCACCAGGAAGTTTCTACACAGCAGGCAATTGCTGAGCCATCAAACCACACCCAGCCACCAGTATTTATACAAGGAAGGCAGCTCAGGTCTCACAGTGTTCGCCTTAGAACAAGGACAGAAACACCAGCCTGAAGATGACGAGTGGGACCTCATCGAAACGTCGCCAGAAATTTCCAAATCCTACATGGGAAGAAACCCGAATATACCAAGACCGTCATATATATGTATCAATTGTTTTTGGCTGAAACTTTTTAAAATTAAGGGAGACTAGGATGGCACCATTTCGGCCTTGTTCTGGCCTCATCAGCTAGCCACATCCTTCCTTACTGGGATTCGATCTGGCAGCCTCTGCCTTGTAAGGCAGAGAGTTAGCAGTTGAGCCACCAGACCTTGATCCCTCCAGCTCTGTACCAGGGAGGGGCTATATGTTTTTTTATGTCGGATCACCCTGGTATATTGAAGGAACGTCACAGCTCCTTTTTGCCTCTAGGCCCAACCCAGGACCATATCAAGGCAGATATATATATATATATACACACACATAGTAAAATACATGATGATGGTTATAGAGGATATAAAATATATCTATGAAAGAATAGAAAAGAAGATATAGTAATAGAACATATCAATGAAAGAATAGAAGAAGAGATATAGGAATAGAAGAAAGCTATAGGAGATATAGGAGAACAATAGGACAGGGGACGGAAGGCACTCTAGTGCACTTGTACTCACCCCTTACTGACCTCTTAGGAATCTGGATAGGTCAACCATGGATAATCTAAGGGTAAAGTGTTGGGGGTTTGGGGATGACACTACGGAGTCCAGTAATGAGTTCCACGCTTCGACAACTCGGTTACTGAAGTCATATTTTTTACAGTCAAGTTTGAAGCGGTTAATGTTAAGTTTAAATCTGTTGTGTGCTCTTGTGTTGCTGTGGTTGAAGCTGAAGTAGTCGCCGACAGGCAGGACGTTGCAGCATATGATCTTGTGGGCAATACTTAGATCTTGTTTAAGGCGTCTTAGTTCTAAGCTTTCTAGGCCCAGGATTGAAAGTCTAAGTCTCGTAGGGTATTCTGTTTTGAGTGGAGGAGTGAAGAGCTCTTCTGGTGAAGTATCTTTGGACATTTTCAAGGGTGTTGATGTCTGAGATGCGATATGGGTTCCAAACGGATGAGCTGTATTCGGGGATGGGTTTCCACTCTGCCCATAGTGTGAATGAGAGATGCTTGACTGTTTTATATTGGGTTTTTTAATTGTACTTAACTTTTTAAAACTTGTTCATAATTAACTACAGTATTTTATTGGTTTTTTTTAAAAAAAAATACTTTATTAAATATATACATTAAAACAAAAAGATAACAAAGAGACAACAAAACTTAAAAACTAAATTTAGAGAGAAAAATTAAATTGATATTAAGAGGAAATATTATTAATACAAAGCATTACTATACCATTGAGAAAATGAAATAAAATGGATATACTAACAGAAAAACCAATAGGATGTATATATATGTAATAACTATTAAAAGGAAAATATTCTTTTTTTTGTACTACGTATGAGCTGTAAACCAATCACGCCACTACTTAGGTGGTGTTGATACTAAGCTATGATACCAAATATTCCATGTATAAAGGAAGATGCTTTATTTTTTTTTGTATGTTATATGTATATAGTGTTGTTTTATTGTTATATTGTATTCCGTTTTTGTAAGTGAAAGGCAGCCTATAAATCTAATAACTAACTAACTAAATAAATAAATGTTGGACCTAATTGTTGGTCGTACATTGGAGGACCACCTATATTAAGCATTGCTCTAAAAACGACGTAGATTTGATTGCCCCGATCATCCCTTTGAAAGCCACCTTGTCCCAACAAGAAGGGTGTGAATCTGCTGAAGAGATCTTCAACCCGCGTTCCGCTTAATTTAGACGGGCTCGGTGCGCCAGAAAGCGAATAAAACTGGCTCACACTTCCATTTGGGGATGATTAATGGGCCAGTACTCCATCATGTGCCTGCGCATGGGACAAAATATACAGATTATGGGAGAAACTGGGAATTCAGCAAACATCTGTTAACCCAAGCTAGACACATATTTTACACCACGGTTGGGTCATAAATCAGAATACTGTTCTGTTTTGGGTTTTTTTAAAAAAAACCTGCAGATATTTTGACAACTCAGTCAAAAAGGTTCTCGTAATAATTGTACCAATTTTTCTCTGATTGTTTCTCACCCCCCAACCCGCCTTGGGTTATTTTACAAGAACACATAGAAACATAGAAGACTGACAGCAGAAAAAGACCTCACGGTCCATCTAGTCTGCCCTTATACTATTTTTTGTATTTTATCTTAGGATGGATATATGTTTATCCCAGGCATGTTTAAATTCAGTTACTGTGGATTTATCAACCAGGTCTGCTGAAAGTTTGTTCCAAGGATCTACTACTCTTTCAGTAAAATAATATTTTCTCATGTTGATTTTGATCTTTCCCCCAACTAACTTCAGATTATTTAACCCTTTAACATTTAAATGTTTTGATTATTCGATCCTAAGATTTTTATTAATATTGCTTCTTCATTGCTTATTTGACCCCTATGACAATCATTAAGTGTTGTACCACCTGATTCTTGACAAATGTATCTTTTTCTTTTATGTACGCTGAGAGCATATGCACCAAGACAAATTCCTTGTGTGCCCAATCACACTTGGCCAATAAAAATTCTATTCTATTCTATTCTATTCTATTCTATCATGTCCCCCCTTTCCCTTCTGTCCTCCAGACTCTACAGATTGAGTTCATTAAGTCTTTCCTGATACGTTTTATGCTTAAGACCTTCCACCATTCTTGTAGCCCGTCTTTGGACCCGTTCAATTTTGTCAATATCTTTTTGTAGGTGAGGTCTCCAGAACTGAACACAGTATTATTCCAAATGTGGTCTCACCAGTACTCTATATAAGGGGATCACAATCTCCCTCTTCCTGCTGGTTATACCTCTAGCTATGCAGCCAAGCATCCTACTTGCTTTCCCTACCGTCTGACTGCACTGTTCACCCATTTTGAGACTGTCAGAAATCACTACCCCTAAATCCTTCTCTTCTGAAGTTTTTGCTAACACAGAACTGCCTTAGACCAGTGATGGTGAATCCTTTTTTCCTCGGGTGCCAAAAGAGCATGCACATGCACTATTGCACATATGTGAGTGCCGACACCCATAATTCAATGCCTGGGGAGGGTGAAAACAGCTTCTCTGGAGGCCCTCTGGAGGCTGGAAACGGCCTGTTTCCCAACTTCTGGTGGGCCCAGTAGGCTCATGTTTCACCCTCTCCAGGCTCCAAAGGCATCCCTGGAGCCGGGAGAGGTTAAAAACACCCTCCCCCATCCTCCCGGAGGCTCTCTGGAAGCCAAAAATTATTATTTTATTATTATTATTTATTAGATTTGTATGCCGCCCCTCTCCGTAGACTCGGGGTGGCTCACAACAAATAAAACAGTTCATAACAAATCTAATAATTTACAATTTAAAATATTTTAAAACCCCCATAGTTAAGCAGACATATGTACAAACATACATATATAAATTGTATAGGCCCGGGGGAGATATCTCAATTCCCCCATGCCTGATGACAAAGGTGGGGTTTGAGGAGTTTACGAAAAGCAAGGAGGGTGGGGGAAGTTCTAATCTCTGGGGGGAGCTGGTTCCAGAGAATTGGAGCCACCACAGAGAAGGCTCTTCCCCTGGGGCCCGCCAAACGACATTGTTTAGTTGACAGGACCCGGAGAAGGCCCACTCTGTGGGACCTAATCGGTCGCTGGGATTCGTGCAGCAGAAGGCGGTCTCGGAGATATTCTGGTCCAATGCCAGAGCCTCTGCGCGAGACAAAAATCAACTGGCGGCGAAGACTCGGGGCAGCTTACAACATAATAAAAACAGTAGAATACAATAACAAATCCAATTAACTAGCTAAAAATCTAACCTAAAATCCTTAATATTTTAAAAATTAATCGTACACACTCAGAGTTCAGCCACACGTAACATTCATCAGTTAGGGGGGCTAAGATCTAATTGCCCCAAGACTAGTGACATAAATGAGTCAAGATTCTTACGGAAGGCGAGGAGGGTGGGGGCAATGCGAATCTCTGGGGGGAGCTGATTCCAGAGGGCAGGGCTCCCCACAGAGAAGGCTCTTCCACCTGGTCCCGCCAAGCGACATTATCTGGTTCAAATCAAATCAAATTTATTATTACAGCCATAGACCAAAACAAATAAAAACACAACCAAAAATTGTAGGATAAAATGATAAATAACAGTAATAATAATTATTGCGCTGATACGATTATGTATATTATTGTGCTGATACGATTATCCGTAAAATTATAATAAAATATGCTGCAAAGGGGCAGCAGGGGTAGGGGTGGGACGGAACTATATGTTGTATTGTCCTTTAACAGACAATCTATAAATGTACTCAGAAATTAAGAATACAAGTATCTGTTCATGTGTGTCTTTTAAATATGTATATAATCTAATAAAATCTATTTTTTTTAAAAAGATAAATAACAGATAAAATCCATGATAAAATCCAGTCTATCAATTATGCATTGTCAATACAGTGTTCCCTCGATTTCCGCGGGGGATGCGTTCCGAGACCACCCGCGAAAGTTGAATTTAAATATCTTAAATTATATTTGGATTTGTTATAAATTGTTTTTATTCTGTTGTGAGCCGCCCCGAGTCTGCGGAGAGGGGCGGCATACAAATATAAATAAATAAATAAACAAACAAATAAATAAATAAATAAATAAATAAACAAAGAAACAAATAAACAAATAAACAAACAAACAAACAAACAAACAAACAAACAAACAAACAAACAAATATCCGTGAAGTAGAGATGCGGAAGTAAATACACAATTTTTGGCTATGGACAGTATCACAAGCCTTCCCTTAACACTTTAAACTCCTAAATTACCATTTCCCATTCCCTTAACAACCATTTACTCACCATTATTACTGGTACTCACCATTGAGTAAGACACTTAGTGATCCTGATATTTATAAGCATAACTATTTATTAACAATAATTATTTTTTGGTTATTTATTTGCAAATATTATTAGTTTAGCGATGACATATGACGTCATTGGGTGGAAAAAACCGTGGTATAGGAAAAAACCCGCAAAGTATTATTTAATTAATATTTTTTGAAAAACCGTGGTATAGGCTATCCGCGAAGTTCGAACCCGCGAAAATCGAGGGAACACTGTACTACTAAAATTACAATCCATAAGCTGTGAGGTCTATATTCAGTTTGATACTATTAGGGAAAGGAATAAACAAGGTTGCCACATTTGTCGTGTAAATTAGCTAAGGTGTAATTGTGTGGTTGACAGCACCTGGAGAAGGCCGACTCTGTGGGACCTAACCGTTCGCTGAGATTCATACGGCAGAGATGTATGGGGGAGAACAAAGCAAGCCGTCCCCGACAGGATGGAATGAAGCGCTGGTCATTGTTTGATCGGTCACCTGCAGAACGAAACTCCTGACCAAGAGGTGTTTTCGCACACAGCCACCAAACCAGCACGCTCCGCGTTAAGGATGTTATTTCCTGTCGAGTGGTCATCTAAAGTGAGATAACAGGAAGAGGTCCTGCTGTCATTTCCTGAAGAGTTGAGTCCATTTCCCATAACCCAGGAGAATAACAGAGAGGAGGGGTCTCGAAGGGCTTTGGATACATCCGGCTTCCCCGCTGCGGATTTCCCTCTCCTCTTGGGCTTTGACTGACACCTGGCCCAAATGCAGGAAGGAGCGAGGCACGACAAGAGGTAACGGTTGCCTCTTTGGCACGGAGAACCCGGCCTTAACAAAATAAACAAAGTGCCTAATTCATTTCCCATCAAGCCGTGAGTTGAAGTCCCCCCCCCACCCGCTGTCAATTCTTCTGATAAACGCCGAGGTGTGGATGGATGGAGTCAATCAATCAGAATAGAGCTGGAAGGGACATTGGAGGTCATTTAGTCCAAATCCAGATATCTGCTGCATGAATCCCAGCGACCAGTGGGCCTTCTCCGGGTCCCGTCAACTAAACAATGTCGTTTGGCGGGACCCAGGGGAAGAGCCTTCTCTGTGGCGGCCCCAACCCTCTGGAACCAACTCCCTCCAGAGATTAGAATAGCCCCCACCAGTGTTCCCTCTAATTTTTTTGGGGGGTGGGCGGAAAAGTATAGTGTCTGAGCGGCAGTCCCTTCGGGACTGGGCGGCACAAAAATAATAAATAAAGAAATAAAGAAATAAATAAACAAACAAACAAATAAAGAAAAAACCCACCCTGTTTTGCCTCAGAGAATTTCAAAATAAAACACTGTACAGTAGTCCCTCACCTATCGCTGGTGTTACGTTCCAGACCTGGCCGCGATAGGTGAAATCCGCGATGGGGAATTTACCGACTGATAGTACTTATTTAAGTATTTATATTGTAATTGTTTGGTAAGTTTTCATTGTTTTAAGTGTTTATAAACCCTTCCCACACAGTATTTATTTTAGATACAGTATTTAAATACAGTATTTACAATTTTAGATTTATTTATTTTTTGAAAAACCTGCCGATCGAGTTCGGCGGGCTGTTTAAATCTGCCGATCGACTTCCTCAGAAACCCGCGATGAAGTGAAGCCGCAGTAGGTGAAGCGCGGTATAGCGAGGGACTACTGTACTGGGTGTCTATAACAGTGAGCTCATAATAGGGCAACTCTATCAATATCAAAATGCCACTTAAATAGTTGAGCTAGTTTCAAACTAGATTTTGATTTTCTTTCTCTCTTCCTTACTCCCATTCTTTTTCTTTCTCTTTTCCTTCCTCTCTTTTTTCTATCTGTTTCTCTCTCTTCCTCTCTTCCTCTCTCTCTCCTTCCCTCTCACTCTTTCCCTCTCGGCTTCTGGGCAGGTTTGGAAAACTCTGAGTTGATGATGATTTTTAAGTGAGCGATTGCTCACTGCTCAGCTTCGAGGGAACTATGGCCCCCACCCTCCTTGCCTTTCGTAAGCTCCTTAAAACCCACCTCTGCCATCAGGCATGGGGGAACTGAGATATTCTTTCCCCCTAGGCTTCTACAATTTATGCATGGTATGTCTGTATGTATGATTGGTTTTATAACAAGGGCTTTTAGCTGTTTTAATATTGGATTGTCACATGCTGTTTTTATCACTGTTATTAGCCGCCCCTAGTCTACAGGGAGGGGCGGCATACAAATCCAATAAATAATAATAATAATAATAATAATAATAATAATAATAATAATAATAATAAATAATAATAATAATAATAATAATAATAATAATAATAATAATAATAATAATGCAACTAGACTTACAATCCTAGGTTTAGAAAGCTTAGAACTAAGTCGCCTTAAACACAACCTAAGCATAGCCCTTAAAATCATTTGCTACAACGTCCTTCTTGTCAATGACTACTTCAGCTTCAACCGCAACAACACACGAGCACACAACAGATACAGACTTAAAGTAAACTGCTCCAAACCCGACTGCAGAAAATACTAATACTGCAGGAAATATATGCATAAGCGGGAAGGAATCAATGTGGGCACACGCACCCCCTTTCAGCAAGCGAACCCAAAAAATGGTTTACCATCCCCGGTACAGGGTCTCTGTCAGCGTTCCAAATAACATCCCAGAAATAAATCAGAGTCCAAACCTTGACCTTCTCCCAAGTTCCAATTTATTGACAGAATTGGTTACGAACTGTAGTCATACCGATCCTAACTTTTCCTAAAGTTCTCTTTTCATGGTGCTGCTTTTTTTCAAAACAGCTTGCATGTTTCAGCGGGTACAGAATGCAGCTGCTTGAGTCTTGTTGGACTTAGAAGCTTGGATCGTGTTACACCACTTCTCGACCACCTGCACGACAGTTTGTGTGTGTGTGGGTGTGAGTGTGGAGGGGGGGAAAACTTGGCTAATTAAAGTGCTAAGGTTGACCTTCAACGTCCTGAAGCAGGAATGGGGAACTGGTGGTCCTTCAGGGAAGCATATGAGACGCCCACGCCCCCTCCTCTTCATGCTATTAAAATTTGGGAGCAAATATTGAATGACGGCACCGTTCCCCATGAGATTTTTGTGGGGGAAGAGAAGAAATCTGAGATGCTTCAAGTTGGCATCCCATAATCCCCAAAGTGGTACCACCCTGGCTGAAAATTATACTTTTCTACGCTTGCTGGCAGATGGTATAGTTCTGTTGTCTTTCCCTAAATGGCCAATTAATAAGTCTGATTGTAAGATGGATGTAAAGGTTCCCCTTGTGCATATTTGTGCTAGTCGTTCCCAACTCTAGGGGGCGCTGCTCATCTTAGTTTCAAAGCCGAAGAGCCGGCGCTGTCCGAAGACATCTCTGTGGTCATGTGGCTGACATGGCTAAATGCCGACGGCTAAATGCCAACATGGCTAAATGCCAAACGCGCATGAAACGCTGTTACTTTCCTACCAACAGTAGTCCCTATTTTTCTACTTGCATTTTTTAAATTATTATTAATGCTGTTGTAAATACTGTAACATATAGTAAATGGTACAAAGCTATGTGAACGTTTGTAAATAGTAATTAGTGACAGTTTATACATTTATTTTCCTTTTATTATTCTTTTTTATCACCTTTTCTTAATATGATCTACAAGATTCACATTTAAATTTCTTAGACTTCTAAAAAATACGGAGCAGTTTGGGCTCCTTTTTTATGTTTTGTATGTGTCTTTGTCTTGTCTTGGAAAAGTAAATTAAAAAAAAATCTATTTGCATTTTTAATGTGCTTTCGAATTGCTAGGTTGGCAGAAGCTGGGACAAGTAACGGGAGCACACCCCATTACACGGGATTCGAACCACTGAACTGCTGACCTTTCTGATCAACAAGCTCAGCTTCTTAGCCACTGGGCCATTGCGTCTCGTCAATTTGGATTGTAGAGGAATAGAAATAGTTGGTTTGGATTCCACAAACTTTTTCAGAAGCTTGACTCTGCCACTAAATTGATCAAACCGAGTCTTCGGAGAGGGGCAGCATACAAATCTAATAAATAATAATAATAATAATAATAATAATTATTATTATTATTATTATTAAACCAACAAATTGGATCATAATCAGGTCTCAAAAAACCCCTTCCCTTCACTTTTGATAGGGTCCTTGGTGCTCTCTGAGTTTGGTGGTTTTCTTACAAGGCTTTCATTACCCAAACTAGGTAACATCATCACAGCTAGGAGGGAGCGGGGTTTGTACTGATGATGTCATCTAGTTAGGTTGTGAAACATCTTCAAGAAAACAACCAAGCTGAGAGAGCAACAAACACCACGCAATCCTCCTCCTCCTTCTCCTCTTCTTCTTTCTCCTCTTCCTTCTCCTCCTATTCTTCTTCTTTTTCTTCCTCCTCTTTCTCTTCCTCTTCCTCCTCCTCCTCTTCTTCTTTTTCTTCCTCCTCTTTCTCTTCCTCTTCTTCTTCCTCCTCCTCCTCTTCTTTTTCTTCCTCCTCTTTCTCTTCCTCTTCCTCTTCTTCCTCCTCCTCTTCTTCCTTTTCTTCCTCCTCTTCCTCTTCTTCTTCTTCCTCCTCTTCTTTTTCTTCCTCTTCTTTCTCTTTCTCTTCTTCTTCCTCCTCCTCCTCCTCTTATTCTTCCTCCTCTTTCTCTTCCTCTTCTTCCTCCTCCTCCTCTTCTTTTTCTTCCTCTTCTTTCTCCTCCTCTTCCTCTTCTTCTTCTTCTTCCTCCTCCTCCTCTTCTTTTTCTTCCTCCTCTTTTTCTTTTCTTCTTCTTCTTCCTCCTCCTCTTCTTTTTCTTCCTCTTCTTCCTCTTCCTCCTCCTCCTCCTCTTCCCTTTTACAAACCCTCCTTTCTAGCATTGATGAGGTTACTATTTAGATCATGAAACAACTGCTGCTAGAATATCTTATGCTCAACAAAATGACTGTCAGAATATAACATTTTAGATAAAATCTATCAATGCGCAGAAATGGACAAAATGACGATGGAAATTAAAGGAACAAGTGATTCCGAATTTAATGAGATGTGGAATAAATAATCCACAAGTGGACAGAGAATAGAAACAATGTAGTGTGATACAATGTGTTAAGGCATACAAAAATGGATAAATACTTAAATATGAAACATATGATGTGAAAGGGTGTACAAAAATGTATGGATATATAAATCTAGCTATCTATATACAGTACATATTTATCTATATATCTTCATATATTTATATATCCATATATCTATATCTATTTATACACTGCTCAAAATATAAAGGGAACACTGAAACAACACAATATAACTCCAGGTTAGGAAGCAACACTGATTGACAATCAATTTCACCTGCTGTTGTGCACATTGAACTTTGTACAGAACAAAGTATTCAATGAGAATATTTCATTCATTCAGATCTAGGATGTGTTATTTGAGTGTTTCCTTTATTTTTTTGAGCAGTATATTTATATACCTATATACTTATATCTGTCCATCTTTTTAAATATAAACGTTTGTATATAACACTGTAAAATAAGAAACATTTTTAACATCTGGCACATCCGAATCATGTACGATTGGTATGTATGTTGTTGTTAGATTGGATTTAGGGATTTTATTGGGGGTTATTTTAATACGAGTTTATAATAGGTTTTATAATTATTATTAATATTTGACTTCTTTTTATGATTGTATTGTTTTGTATTGTTGTAAGCCACCCTGAATCCTATGGGATTGGGCAGCATAGAAGTAAAATGAATTAAATTAAACGAAATAAGGAAATGGGTAAAGATCCGTAAAAAATTATTGTGCGGTATATATTTTTAATTTGAAAAATTCAATTAATTAAACTTTTTTTTTAAAAAAATATTTATTTATTTATTTATTTATTTATTTATTTATTTATTTATTTATTAGATTTGTATGCTGCCCCTCTCCGTAGACTCGGAGCGGCTCACAACACAATAAAACAGTTCATAACAAATCTAATAATTTACTATTTAAAATATTTTTAAAAAACCATAATTAAGCAGACATACATACAAACATACCATACATAAATTGTATATGCCCGGGGGAGATATCTCAGTTCCCCCATGCCTGACGACAAAGGTGGGTTTTGAGGAGTTTACGAAAGGCAAGGAGGGTAGGGGCAGTTCTAATCTCTGAGGGGAGCTGGTTCCAGAGAGTCGGGGCCGCCACAAAGAAGGCTCTTCCCCTGGGGCCCGCCAAACGGCATTGTTTAGTTGATGGGACCCAGAGAAGGCCCACTCTGTGGGACCTAATCGGTTGCTGGGATTCGTGCAGCAGAAGGAGGTCTCCGAGATATTCTGGTCCGATGCCATGAAGGGCTTTATAGGTCATATCTGCAAGAACACAAAGAAGCTCAAAGAGCCCCAAGGAACCCTCAATTTCAACCTTGATCCACAAATATTCTCCTTTATTGCCATCTCTTTCATTCTTGGAAGATGAGAAACGTCACATATTCTGGCTCTGTTTTGCCAAGTATCATCCCTTGATGTAATGTGTGGGTCTGAGCAATTGTGTGAATTTTGGAAGCGGGGGGAAAAAAAGCAAGTGAGTTGGAAGTAAACTGAGAGACTATGAGCCGTCTCCGAGGCTCCTTGTAACACTCAGGCAAAAGTTGGATGGAAAAAATTGCACGCTCCACTGAAGCATTACACCCATCAATCAAATCTGGGAAAACATTTCGCTGATGTGTCAAAAAGGAGGGAAAAAATGGGGAGGGGGTACAGCCAAGCAGAACAGCCCTCATTACGGGAGGATCAGGATGGTTAAAAAAACCCCAACGATCTGTCTGGATGGTGAAAGGAAAAACACAGGAGGCAAAGAATAAAAAATAGATGTCGGTTTAAGGTCTCATTTGATGCAAAAGAAACCCACCCATTAACAATGGGCAAAGTTGCCACAAAAGCGTCATTTTTGAATTGGAAAACTCAATTCAAAACATCATCAAAACACCAACATAACGGTTGTAAGAACTGGGCATGGCTAGTTTAATGAAAAGAAGGACCGGGGGAGACATGATGGCAGTGTTCCAATATCTCAGGGGTTGCCACAAAGAAGAAGGAGTCAACCTATTCTCCAAAGCTCCTGAGGGAAGAACAAGGCCCTCTGCTGCATGAATCCCAGCGGCCAGTTAGGTCCCACAGAGTTGCTTCCAGAAGTTGTGAATGCTCCAACATTGGGAGTTTTTAAGAAGATGTTGGACAGCCATTTGTCTGAGGTAGTGTAGGGTTTCCTGCCTGGGCAAGGGGTTGGACTAGAAGACCTCCGAGGTCCGTCCTTCCTTCCTTCCTTCCTTCCTTCCTTCCTTCCTTCTTTCCTTCATATTCATTCATTCATTCATTCATTCATTCATTCATTCATTCATTCGATTTTTATGCCGCCCTTCTCCTTAGACTCAGGGTGGCTTACAACATGTTACCAACTCTGATGTTATGTTATGTTATGTTATGTTATGTTAAATCCAGTTTTAATTGCCACATTGTAAAAAAAAAAAGACTCTAGAAAGATAACAAAGATAATCAGGGTGCTGGAGGCAAAAACATATGAAGAATGTTGCAGGAATTGAATATATCTAGTCTAATGAAAAGAAGGACCAGGGAAGATATGAAAGGAGTGTTCCAATATCTCAGGGGTTGCCACAAAGAAGTGGAAGTCAAATTATTCTCTAAAGCCCCTAACTATTGTTATAATGAGGCCCATTGACCAGGTCAGTAAGGGGCGTACATAAGCGCACTAAAGTGCCTTCCATCCCCTGTCCTATAGTCTTTCCTATACCTTGTATTTCTTCTCTACTATATCCTCTAACCTTCATTGTGTATTATTGTGTATTGGACAAACAAACAAACAAACAAACAAACTGCCATTGCTGGTGTTGCATCCTTGTCAACAGCCAGGGTTTCCCCTGATTGGCCAGTTCTGGGAGTGGGAGTTTCTCGAGCCCAGATTGGCTGCTGCGCCTGACAGCTTCTATAAAAGGCACAGCTGAGGAGTTCTTGCTATTCCCTCTTCCAGTTGCTTGCTGTGCATTGTTGTTCTCCTTAAGCCAATAAAGAGCTTGTTTCTGAGTTCTGGCTGTAATATATAATAGTCCGCTGCTCTGCTGTCTTACCTGCTCACCAGGGCTGTCCTTTATGCATGAAGCTCCTTGCTGCAGCCAACAATCTTCTCTTTGAGCCTGCCAGAGATCTTCGGAGATCCCTCTGCTCTCCTCACATCAGGAGCGGCCATTTTGAATGAGGTTGTGTGACTGAGGGCCATTTTGAATACATTAACTCCCCTGCCTATGGCTGGCGGCCATTTTGGATGCACCAGAAAGTCATGGTGGCCATTTTGGAAGGGGTAATAAGGGCAGTGACCATTTTGAAGGACTCTTTAGGCTGATGGCAGCCATTTTGGATGCACTTGTGTGGGTGGCCATTTCGAATATACCGTACTTCACTTTTGGTGGTGGCCATATTGGCAGCCATTTTGGATGCAATTGAGTGGGTGGCCATTTTGAATGTATGGTGGTGGCCATATTGGCAGCCATTTTGAATGTGCTATTTTATTTTTAAAAAAGAAAACAAAAGTATTGTATATTGGACAAAATAAATAAATAAAAATAAATAAATAAAATAAATAAATGTGAAATAATAATGATAAAAATAAAATAACATAATAAAATAAAATTAAGTAAAATTATGCAAAAATAAGGAGAAATTAGGAAATTATCACAGAGCACTGGGATAGTGTTAAAGCATTGGACTATGAATTGCTTTGCTATGCCCTGCAATGAACTGCCTTCAAATGCCATGCACATACATTTAAAGCTGACTATCATTAATGTGATTCAATGCAACGCAGTGCAAAGCAACCCTAAGCAATACAAGATTTTCAATGCAATACAATAGTATTAGTATTGGTAATAGGCAGCTCAATGTAACATAGCAAGTCACATGTTGCAATGCACTGTACTACTGTGCAATGCAATGCAATGCATGGAATGCAATGCAATCATGCAAATGCTAAAATGAAATGAACTGCATTGCAGTGCGATGTATCTTCTGGAGTGCAAGCTGTTACCTGCCCCAGAACAGAAAGATTAGCATCTTGGACATTACCATTGAGTGTTGTCCTACTGGGTAACATCTGGAGCCTTCATGTATCCAAAGGCTCTTCAGGGGCTTGGCTCTGTTCCAGCGGACATGGCAACTTTCTTTCCCAGTCAACATCAAGCTTCCAGTTGCTTGCCAGAAACTCCTACAGTGGTGAATGTCAGTGGCCATTGACAAGGGTTTTGCCTCTTGTGGTCTGCACCAAAAATTACCAAAAAATATATGGCAGCATGCATGGACCGGCACAGACAGCACTGGAGCCTTTGCACCAAAATTGCACCATCAGCAAGCACCACAAACCTCACCTGTAGGAACCCAACCCTGCTATATACCTTCATCATGCTCTTCTGGTGTCCCACTTTCTCCAGTTCTAAAATATCCTTTGTGACAAGAAGACTACATGGTCTTCTCAACGTGGACCTCCTGAAGCAAAGCATGATGAATGAGGCAAAAATCATTTGCTGCTCCCCCAAAGTATGGGTTTCACGAGGACCCACCATCTTGATCCATGAGGCCAAATGAAAATTCTCCAGGGAATCATCATAAGAACGTAAGAAGAGCTGTGCTGAATCGAGCCGAAGCCCATCAAGTCCAGCATTATGTATCCCACAGTGGCCCACCAATTGTACATGGGGATCTTGAGCAGAAAGAGAAGGCAAAACCCTCCCTTTCCCCTGACCCCCAACAAATGGTACTCAAGGAAACCCTGCCTGCTTCAACCAACATAGAGGCGGCACATGGACATCCGTTTCAATAACCCACCAATACACTTGGTATCCATGAATCTGTCTAATCCTGCCTTGAAGCTATCGAAGCTGACAGCTGCCACAACCTCTTCTGGAAGTGAATTCCATAAACCAACAACCCCCTGGGTGAAGAAATATTTCCCTTTATTTGTCCTCATTTTCTGACTTATGAGCTTTAGGGAGTGCCCCCTCGTCCTAGTATTGTGTGATAGAGAAAACAATTTTTCTCTATCCACCTTTTCTATCCCATGCGTGATTTTATACACTTCGATCAAGTCACCTCTTAAGCGTCGTCTTTCAAGGCTGACGAGACCAAGGTGTTGCAACCTGGTTTCATAAGGGAGGAACTCCATTTCCTTGATCATTCTTGTTGCCCTTTTTTGCACCTTTTCCAGTTCCATTGTATCCTTCTTGGGGTGCGGTGACCAGAACTGTACACAGTACTCCAAATGTGTGGTCTCACCATCGCGTGTCCCGTGATAGGCGGGAAGGCACCCTGCCGGCAATTGGCTGCTTTAGCTGACTCCTTAAATCCCTAACGAAAATGCCAATGTATCTGCAACATTTTTAAGATGCTCCGGAGAGCAAACATTGATAAACGATGCTCCGATTCAATTCCAAATGCTAATTTTGGATTTGCGGGTGTTTACAAACAGCTGTTACGAGCTTCTAAAGTCCAAAAGGGAAAGAAGAATTTTTTTCCTGTATAAAGAAAGACCAATCTCTGCTTTGGAATTAGTCCAGGAAAAGAGGGACAGCTTCTCACTCCATTCCCTGGACATTCCCTGGTTTAATGGGAGATATGATGGATCTACCGTTTCCTCGGTTGCATTATGGCCAGGATAACTGCTTTTATCTTCATTTTGACTGCCAGCATCAGATGGACACAGTGGTCTAGACATCGTGACTGTGATAGCTCTTTATCAGCTCTTCAATCCACCAGATGCTGTTTTGACATGTCCTCCAAGGAAGGGAGATTACAAAGTTATTCCATCCACGGTTGGACTTTTAGATCAGATCTTATCTCGCTATTCTTAAATAATTCTGTTTGGAAGTACATGCCGTGGTGGACATTATCTGAAGATGAAAAGTGTAGCTGGACTAGTCATAAAATTGGGTAGGTCTCATCACGAGAAACTGTCGTGGGCTTTACAAGGTTTGCCCATGTATCTACACCAGTGTTTCCCAACCTTGGCAACTTGAAGATATTTGGACTTCAACTCCCAGAATTCCCCAGCCAATCCTGGGCCTAGAAAGTTTAGAACTAAGACGCCTTAAACAAGATCTAAGTATTGCCCACAAGATCATATGCTGCAACGTCCTGCCTGTCGGTGACTACTTCAGCTTCAACCACAACAACACAAGAGCACACAACAGATTTAAACTTAATATTAACCGCTCCAAACTTGACTGTAAAAAATATGACTTCAGTAACCAAGTTGTCGAAGCGTGGAACTCATTACCGGACTCCATAGTGTCATCCCCAAACCCCCAACACTTTATCTACGGTTGACCTATCCAGATTCCTAAGAGGTCAGTAAGGGGCGAGTACAAGTGCACTAGAGTGCCTTCCGTCCTCTATCCTATTGCTCTCCTATATCTCCTATACCTTTCTTCTATTCCTATATCTCTTCTTCAATTCTTTCATTGATATGTTCTATTACTATATCTTCTTTTCCATTATTTCTTAGATATATTTTACTATGAGTATCTCCTCTATAACCTTCATCATGTATTTTACTATGTGTATTTAGATATATATCCACTAAAACCCTCATTGTGTATTGAACAAAATAAATAAATAAATAAATAAATAATAAATAAAATAAAATAAAGTTGCCAAGGTTGGGAAACACTGATCTACACGACTCCGCGAGCTGCATTGGCTACCAATCAGTCTCCGAATGCAATTCAAAGTCTTGGTCATTACCTATAAAACCCTCATTGTTGTGAGCCAACCCTAGTCCTCAGAGAGGGGCAGCATACAAATCCAATAAATAAAATAATAAATAAATAATACATCGGTTAGGACCAGATTACTTACAGGACCATCTCCAACCTCATGTATCCAAGCGACTGGTCAGAGCCCACAGAGTCATCCTTCTCCAAGTCCCATCAGCCAAGCAATGCTGTTTGGCGGGTCCTAGGGGAAGAGCCTTCTCTGTGGCAGCTCCAACCGTCTGGAACCAACTCCTCCCAGAGATTCGCACTGCCCCCACTCTCCTGGCCTTCTGGAAGGCTTTAAAAACTCACCTTTGCCAGCAGGCCTGGGCCCATTGAGCTCTAACATCTTGCTCCATCCATCTGTATGATTGTGATATGAATCAGTGGGGTGGTATGATTTTATAATTTGCGTTTTTAGATCAATTTTATAATTGGGCTTAGAATTGTAATTGGGCTTAGAATTGAGTGGGGTGGTATGATTTTATAATTTGGGGTTTTAGATCAATTTTATAATTGGGCTTAGAATTGTAATTGGGTTTAGAATTGAGTGGGGTGGTATGATTTTATAATTTGGGTTTTTAGATCAATTTCATAATTGGGCTTAGAATTGTAACTGGGCTTAGAATTGAGTGGGGTGGTATGATTTTATAATTTGGGGATTTAGATCAATTTTATAATTGGGCTTAGAACCGTAATTGGGCTTAGAATTGAGTAGGGTGGTATGATTTTAAATTTGCATTTTTAGATCAATTTTATAATTGGTTTTAGAATTGTAATTGGGCTTAGAATTGAGTGGGGTGGTATGATTTTATAATTTGGGATTTTAGATCAATTTTATAATTGGGCTTAGAATTGTAATTGGGTTTAGAATTGAGTGGGGTGGTATGATTTTATAATTTGGGTTTTTAGATTAATTTTATAATTGGGTTTAGAATTTTATAATTGGGCTTAGAATTATATGCTATGAGCCATCTTGAGTCTTCAGAGAAGGGTGGCATATAAATCCAATTAATAAATAATAAATGAACCACCGACCCATTTCACACCCATCATGGCTTATTATGACCATGATGGGTGTGATCTGTTGTAGTTGCAAATCAAAAACTATCTGTTCCTTGCATTGCAAGCCTGCTTTATTTCAACCAGAACTTCCACCAGGCTGCAAACTGACCCACCACCGCTAGAAAAGCAGAGAAGCATCGACTTTCCCTGCCTCTCTCTCTGGGTCCTCTAAAGTCCTGCAGTCCAGATCTTCAAAACCACGGACATCTGCAAAGCAGCTCCCAAGGGGAGACCAAAAGAGAGAAAAACGAGACATTTTCCGTGTTTCTTTTTGGAAAGAGAAAACCAACATGGCCGCCTGGAGTCTCCAACTAGGCCGGCCTTCGGGAAGACTGTTAACATCTAAGCGTCGCTGCCTCTATGGCCTCCTGTCAGTTTGGGTGGCCCCAATTAAGTCCTCCCGAGGGATCCATTACAGGTGGTAAGCAGACAGGCCTGGAGCCTGAGCTGTACCACAAACCTCGGTGAGAAATGCACTTCCCAAACCAAAAAAGCAGAATCTTATATTCTTAAAAACATTCCATCTCTGTCTGGGTGTTCCTGGGCACGCATTCCTTTACGTGGGATTATTATTCTAGAGAATTTATAAAGTCATTCATTTCTCTAGCAGCCAGCGTACAGTGGAAGTTTTGCTTGAACGAGCGGGCTCGGTGTGCACAGCTCCGAGAGCCGTGTGGGCCTGTGAAAACACAACAGTAAATAAATCAGCGGGGAGAATTTACACTTTGTCCTTCTGATTGTTTTTCTACTCCATGGCTCAGAAGCAGAGTCCGGAGTGTAAAATAAATAACTTCATGGCACAGCTTAGCTGGTCGGTTAGTAGCTGTGCGAGACCGTAGATTTATTTACAAGCTGTTCTCTCCCGAGCTGAAAAAAAAACTGAGCCGGGGTGGAGAGGCAGTTAGAATATACGACATTTTTCTGGAGTGGCTTTCTGGGCCATACATCAGATTTTTATTACAGAGTTATCACTGCCAGAATGACAGAGGAGCTATACATTTCTGAAAACTCATATCCATCATTCTTCTATTCTGGGCCGCTGCTACCTTGGCCATGTTAAACTTGGCCCCAGGCCAGAAGGAAAAGCGAATTGTCGCACACAAAGCCGAGGATGCCTGAGAATAATTTTGTTCACAGGGTTCAGAAACGGCTCGTTGTTGTGATGGAGGTAGAAGAAAAATGTGCGTACAATGGGCTCTGGAAACCGAACCCTTGAAAAATGGGAAAGTAGGACGAGATGTCACTTCGTCGGGTTTTGAGGAATGGAGGTTGGAATGGGGACATGACCTGGAACAGTATTTTTCTATTTTATGGTTCTGGTTTTTGTCACACGGTCAGCCAGATGTTCAGACTGGGTTGGTATTTTTTTGTCCACCGCTCGAGTCTTTCCCCAGGACCTGGGATAGGCAGTGGTGCAGTGATGGGCTCCTACGGGTATAGTCAGGTACGCAGAACTGGTAGGAAAAAAATGATATTTTTTTTTTCTTTTATTCCCTTCTGGGCTCTGGGTATGTTTCTCCTATCGCACTAAATGAGGTTAAATGCATAGTTCCCTCTAAGCTGAGCAGTGAGCAATCGCTCACTTAAAAATCATCATCAACTCAGAGTTTTCCAAACCTGCCCAGAAGCCGAGAGGGAAAGAGTGAGAGGGAAGGAGAGAGAGAGGAAGAGAGGAAGAGAGAGAAACAGATAGAAAAAAGAGAGGAAGGAAAAGAGAAAGAAAAAGAATGGGAGTAAGGAAGAGAGAAAGAAAATCAAAATCTAGTTTGAAACTAGCTCAACTATTTAAGTGGCATTTTGATATTGATAGAGTTGCCCTATTATGAGCTCACTGTTATAGACACAGTACAGTATTTTATTTTGAAATTCTCTGAGGCAAAACAGGGTGGGTTTTTTATTTATTTGTTTGTTTGTTTGTTTATTTATTTATTTATTATTTCTGGTTAAATGTGTATAAATTTAGAGGAGCTGTGCATGTGTGTGTGTGTGTAGATACATATACAGTTTATATAGTAGAGAATGTATATGTAATATGTATGTTCACATATGGTATATATACATAGAATTAAATAGTATATTTTGAATGTTCAGTAATAGTAAATAGATAGGGAAATTGTATCTCCTTGAGGCAGGAGAGGCCAGGCACCCTAACCCTAACCCTTGACGTGAGTAACATCAAGTTGGCCACCTTTAAGCCAGTCACATTACTTTAAGCCACCCCCAGGTCCAATGATAATCAAGCTACTCCCACCTGGTCACATGACCGGCAAGCCACACCCACAAAATAAGCCATGCCCGCAGTGTGGTAGTAAATTTTTTGCAGCCCTTCACTGCAGAGGTGGTTGTATGAGGGTACGAAAAGTATCATTGCAGTATGCAAGCCGTTCCGAGTAGAGCTGCCTTTTGCAATTGACTGATAGTGATGATGTCAATGCTGGTGGTATTCAAGGGGTGTTCCAAATATTTTAAGATAGTACTCAAAGTGTTATCTATTACCATTGGTAGCACTTTTCTTTTCTTTTTTTTCCGTAGTAGTTCTATTTCTGTTTTTAGGTCTTTGTATTTTGTTATCTTCTCCAGTTCTTTCTCTATTATTTTTATTTTTATGCATGCTTCTGCTGCGCTTATTTATTAACTTAATTAATTTATTAGGCAGGTAGCAGAGAGAGTTTGCAAAGATTGTGTTGCTCAAATCTGGCAAATGAATGGAATACAAGGAGGAGGAGAGGAGTGAGGAAAAAAGAAGAGGAGGGAAGGGAAGGGAGGAGGAGTGAGGAAAGGAGAAGAGAAAAGAAGAGAGAAGAGAAAGGTAGAGAAGGAAAAGGAGAAGTGAGGAAAGAAGAGAAGAGAGGGTAGGAGAGGAAAGGAGAGGAGAAGAGGAGGAGGAGGAGGAAGGATAATAGAACAGAACAGAAAAATCAAATAAAATAAATAACTGGTTATCTACTGATTTGTCTGTGACATGAAAAGAAACCTGTAATTTCAATATATATCTATGTATGTAAATATGTATGTAACATATTTTTGCTGATAATGAAAAGGAAGGGAGACTAGTATAGGATCATTTCAAGCTATTTAGCTCTCATCACCCTCTACTGGAATTTGAACCTCCCTACCCATAAGGCAGTAACTTTAACCTCTACGCCACAGGCTCTCTTCCGTGTATCTGCTTGTACCAGGGAAGAGCTATGTATAGGTTTTTTTATTTTATATTACTCTGTGTGTGTGTGTGTATATATAAATTATATATATTTCTGTTAAAGTTTTCCCCCCATTAGCTTTAGAGTCAGAGTCACAGCAAGGTAAAAGAAAATAATAGTAACCTAACATTTGTGAGGAATTTGAGTGGAATTTATCTGGGATGCAGAAATTCAAGTGTCCACTAGATAACAGCACTGAGCTATTTTGGGGTGTTTCTCCGCTACCATCTTGTGGTAGGGTACTGCAACTGTCATAAGTCTGTGCCAGTTGCCAAGCATCTGAATGCTGATCCCATGAGCACAGAGAGGCTGCCATAGTTATGTGAAAAACAGGCATATGTCATATTTTTCGTATTTCGAATGGTCACTAAGCAAATTGTTGCAAGTTGAAGATTATCTGTGCTGCTTTTTGGACGAGTTTTAGCACTTTTAAACTTTTTAAATTTAGCGTAAGCATCCCAAAGATTGAGTGAGATGACCAACACAGAAATTCAATCAATCAATCAATCAATCAATCAATCAATCAATCAATCAATGAAAGATTTAAGTCAAAAGATTCCTGGATCCAGGATGTTTCACATTCCAAACATGATCCCATCCTGGCTTTGCAACTATCCCAAAAAGCTCCCTGTATGCAGAAAAATGAATGCTTTCTGCCTTTTAGATCCTGCAAATTAGCAGCGCGTGTATAGGATGGTAATAATCATTCCGTAAGTTGAATCCAAGAACCAAAGCCAAAATTGAGGCCATCCCATAATAGGAGCAGTGGGGTTGGCTTGCCGTCCCCTTTGAGCAAACTCCTCACACAGTTATCAAGATATGTGCTGTGTTTTCCTAAACTTGTTTTCTTTGGGAAAAAAATGCCTTCTAATGCTGAATTGTCCAGTTGGTTAAGCTATTATTTGTCTTTTTCCTTTATCTGTTTGGCAGGCTCCTAGCCCGGATTCAAGCTACTTGGCTTCGAACTGGATGGTCTCCAGAATGAATCACTCAGGAGGAGCATTTTGGGTAAAAATAAAATTTATTTTTTCCTCTCCGCATATAGCCATCAATGCAATATACCATTAATTTTCATTTACAATAAAAGACAGCATCATGTTAGTAAGACATATATAGTCACAAACAATTCTAAATTCATACTTATTTGATTTGGTATACATCATTTTTCCGTGTTGCCAACTTTAATTTTGTCTTCCAGATAAACCAATTATCTTATATTTTAATTTAAAATATTTAGTATTAATATTTAGTATTCCTTCTATATGGGTTTTTTTTATGTTTTTAAATTATTAGATTTGTTATGAATTGTTCTATTGCTGTTGTGAGCCGCCCCGAATCTACGGAGAGGGGCAGCATACAAATCTAATAAATAAATAAATAAGTAGTTGATACAAACATTTTAAATGCTTCCTTCCTCTCTTTATACATTTTTCTTAAAAACTAAAAACCCTTATATAACCTGTCTATTATTAAAATCTAAAAAAAAACACCAATAGCAAAATGAAAAAAAAAAAAAGACCATCATTAATACTTATCATCAATATATCAATTTCTATCACTCAGGAGCATTTTGGATTTCTGTATGAAACAGCCGAAACAAACACATGGGCCAGCACTGTGATTTTGCACCAATCTCAGAGGTAGGATACTAATTTTGTTAACTTTTAGTTGCATGCCCAAGGGGTGAAATGCTACTGATTCGGCCCCGTTCAGTTGTACCAGTAGTGATGACTACTAGTGGTTTAACCTTTGTGCAGTGGAAGTGATGTGCCGGTGCCTGGAGGCTGTTGGGGTCTGGATGGGTGTCAACAGATTCAAACTCAACCCGGATAAGACGGAGTGGCTGTGGGTTTTCCCTCCCAAGGACAATTCCATCTGTCCATCCATCACCCTGGGGGGAGAATCATTGACCCCTTCAGAGAGGGTCCGCAACTTGGGCGTTTGCCCAGGTTTGCCTGGTGCACCAGTTGCGGCCCTATCTGGATCGGGACTCACTGCTCACAGTCGTTCATGCCCTCATCACCTCGAGGCTGGACTACTGTAATGCTCTCTACATGGGGCTACTTTGAGAAGTGTTCGGAAACTTCAGATGGTGCAGAATGAGCTGCGAGAGCAGTCATGGGTTTTCCCAAATATGCCCATGTTACACCAACACTCCGCAGTCTGCATTGGTTGCCGATCAGTTTCCGGTCACAATTCAAAGTGTTGGTTATGACCTATAAAGCCCTTCATGGCACCGGACCAGATTATCTCAGAGACCGCCTTCTGCTGCACGAATCCCAGCGACCAGTTAGGTCCCACAGAGTGGGCCTTCTCCGGGTCCCGTCAACTAAACAATGTCGCTTGGCGGGACCCAGGGGAAGAGCCTTCTCTGTGGAGGCCCCAGCCCTTTGGAACCAACTCCCCCAGAGATTAGAATTGCCCCCACCCTCCTCGCCTTTCGTAAGCTTCTTAAAACCCACCTCTGCTGTCAGGCATGGGGGAACTGAGATATTATTTCCCCCTAGGCCTTTACAATTTATGCATGGTATGTTTGTATGTATGTTTGGTTTTATAATAAGGTTTTTTTTAGTTATTTTAGTATTGGATTGTTACATGCTGTTTTTTATCACTGTTGTTAGCCGCCCCGAGTCTACGGAGAGGGGCGGCATACAAATCCAATAAATAAATAAATAAATAAATAAATAAATAAATAAATAAATAAATAAATAAATAAATAAATAAATAAATAAATAAATAAATAAATAAATAAATAAATAAATAAATAAATAAATAAATAAATAAATAAATAAATAAATAAATAAATAAATAAATAAATAAATAAATAAATAAATAAATAAATAAATAAATGTTCAAAGCCTTCTGTGACTGCGCAGAGGGTGCGAAGGCATGCATTGTATTGGCAGTTCTGTGTTAGCAAAAACTTCAGAAGAGAAGGATTTAGGGGTAGTGATTTCTGACAGTCTCAAAATGGGTGAACAGTGCGGTCAGGCGGTAGGGAAAGCAAGTAGGATGCTTGGCTGCATAGCTAGAGGTATAACAAGCAGGAAGAGGGAGATTGTGATCCCGCTGTATAGAGCGCCAGTGAGACCCCATTTGGAATACTGTGTTCAGTTCTGGAGACCTCACCTACAAAAAGAGATGGATCAAATTGAACGGGTCCAAAGACGGGCTGCAAAAAATGGTGGAAGGTCTTAAGCAAAAAACGTATCAGGAAAGACTTAATGAACTCAACCTGTATAGTCTGGAGGACAGAAGGGAAAAGGGGAACATGATCGAAATACGTTAAAGGGTTCAATAAGGTTCAGGAGGGAAGTGTTTTTAATAGGAAAGCGAACACAAGAACAAGGGGGCACAATCTGACGTGAGTTGGGGGAAAGATCAGAAGCAACGTGATAAAATATTATTTGACTGAAAGAGTAATAGATGCTTGGAACAAACTTCCAGCAGACGTGGTTGATCAATCCACAGGAACTGGATTTAAAGATGCCTGGGATAAACATATATCCACCCTAAGATAAAATACAGGAAATAGTATAAGGGCAGACTGGATGGACCATGAGGTCTTTTTCTGCAGTCAATCTTCCATGTTTCTATGTTTCTATGCACAACGGTGGCGCACATACAAACCACATGCTTCTGAACCAGTAGTGAAGGTAAGTAAATTTCACTGCTGGGCGAAATGCATCTCATTTGTATGGAAGAATAAGAACTCTTGCAATATCAAGGTCGTTCGTAAACTTAGTAAAATCCAAGCTAGGGATAAATCTATCTTACTGACAGAAGGGAACACAGAGAGGGCAAACAAAATGAAAGAAAATCTCACTCCTTAGCAGCACTGATGGTGTTTCCTAGTTAGGCAATGAAACGTCTGCAAGAAAACAATTAAGTTTAGAGAGCACCAAAATTCCCACAAATGCTTGTTACAAAAGATCGTGAGTTTATCAAAAACTAAACACCAATAAAGAGTCGCTGAATTGGGCAGCCTTATACATTTCCTTTTAAAAAATAAGATGGAATGGGAGATTGAATAGAATAGAGGAGAAGGAGAAGGGGAGGAATAGGTATAGGAATAAGAATAGGAATAGGAATAGAAGGAGAGAGAGAGAGAAAGAAAGATAAAAGTAAAGAAAAGGGAAAAAAATATTGTACAAGTGCAATTGGACATGCCAGGGATGCAATGGCAGCTTATCCAGTGCATGAACTATCATTGTACATACCAGCAAATAAATAACTAAGCAAATAAAGCAAATGGAATGGAATGGAATGGAATAGAATAGAATAGAATAGAATAGTGTTCTGCCAGCATGTTTCAACCGCCCATAATTACAGGGTAATTAGTCCAGGAAGACACACACCACACGATAAAAGGAAAATCCAAAAGTTTTTATAAACAGAAAAACAGAAATAGCTCCCTTTTTAAATGTCAAAGGGATTTTCTGGTACACACAAGGCACAGGTGAAATGCAATCCAATTGCTCACCCAATAACTGGGAAATTGAGTCCAATTCTAAAGTCCAGAGAGTCCACACACAATCTTGAACAGCACAAAAACCACGATCTTGAAGAAACAATGAATCAGATAAACTGCCACAAGGCTAAACAAGTACGCTGTTCTTTTTACCTGTAGCACTAATTACAGCAGCCCCACTCAACCACAGGTGGCCTCATTTCCTCTTGTAATAATCCTTCAGTTGTTGTCTCCTATGCATCACTCTACGCATGCGTGGATGTGTCATTAATTCTTGTTCAGAATCCAAGGATGATACAAATGATTGATCTCCTCCTGGGCTGTCTGCCAAACTCCCCTCTTCCCTGTCAATCACGCTTCCTTGGTCAGAGGAGGCTTCGTCGGCAGGTTCCATCGGGAGCAAAACAGGTTTGCGGCATGTGGATGTTTCCCCCACATCCACCTGCACATTCCTTGGGGCAGGAGCTGGGCCAGAGCTAACCACAACAGAATAGAATAGATTAGATCAGATCAGATCAGATCAGATCAGATCAGATCAGAACAGAACAGAACAGAACAGAATGTTACTACTATATTGGTTGAATAATTGAATTAATTGCATTTAAGAGGATCTTAAGAGGATCTTTAACTATTTTATATATAAAAACCAGTTGAAATGTGTTGTGATTCAGTCTGAGGCTCCTCAGGGAACGGCTGGAAATCTGCCGGCTCCATGCTCAGAGGGGGAGGACGAGGAACAGGAGGAGGAGGAGGACCAGGCAGACGGGGAAGAGGAATGCCAGGACGAAGAGGAGGGAGAACAGCCTGAGACCCCCGGGGGGGAGCTCTCCCCAGCGAGTAGCCTGGAATCCTTAGATGAGAACGCACAAGCCATCATCGATATGAGGCAGAGAAGGGCCTCCCAACGAAGGGGACAATTAGCCAGGTATTTCCATCCCTAATAGGCAACAGCTGGGTTTGGGTGTGGTTCTCCCCAGAAATGTTGAAAAGGCAGGCCCGCCCTTCCTGTATTGTGGAGAGTTATCTTTTGGGAGTTCTGTGACCTAGCTTCGATCCTTGGCGTCTCTGATTCTGGTTTGTGGCCTCGAAGGCTGAAAACTTGGGGGAGGCGTGGGTTTTATTATCTACAGTGGTGTGTGTGCCAGCAAGAAGACTGTTGTATTGTCTGGCCATCGTGACTCTTCTGTGAAGCCTCATAGCATTCCAGTTTGGAAGAACAGTTTTTGTTCTCTGTGTTTGTTTTTCAAAGATATAAAGTGACTTTGCTTTTTACCAGCGTGTCTGGCTGCTTTTTTCAGTTGGTGTTGAAGTCTGGGGGCACCCAGACAGAACAAAATGTTTCTTGATTTTGCAATCTTGGTGACGTTATAAATTTTACCCTATATTTCAGTTGGTTTATACAAGAGAGAAGCCGCTAAGAAAGAAGCTTCCTATATGCGGGGCAGTCTTATTACGAATAACACCTTGAAGTAAGAGAGGCTCCATGTATGTTTTGAGGTGGTACAACCTCTCAGATGTCTACACCACATGCTTTTGAATATTGGAATTAACTTTCTTAACTCGGAATCTAATTCCCATCGATGTCCACTGAAAAACAACTGGGATTACATTTCCGTGTTATGACACTACATTTCTGCTGTAAAAGCAGATTCTTGAAGACTGGTTCAAAAGCTTGGTGAACAGGCTTAATGGGGAACAAGCTTGACTTGTGTCTCCATCAACAGTCTGCCGCTAACTCCAGAATGCAACAACAGGAAGTGTAGCTTAATTCCCACATAGCAAACTGATGCCTCCAAGGAGTGTTGAAATTCTTCGTGCACATGGTGTTGAGATGTTCTTCTTGAGCATTAGGAGCTTTCAAAGTTGGTGAGAAATTCAGAATGAACGATTCTTCTCAGTATCTTTTTTTTCCCAAATGCATTGGGCGTAAATTGTAGGGTTTGTACAGTTTCAAGTCCAGTACAATTACAATTACAGGTTTTTTTATTACAATTGTACAATGTAATTGCACTGGACTATTAATGCTGAGTTGTTTTTTTTCTAATCTCTGAGAGTTTCTTGGGATAAATATATCGGAGTAAGAGGATTAAAATCAAGCCAGTAAAAATATATAGTAATGCACATAACGAATCAAGAGACTTATACAGAGTTGTATGCCAACCCAAGTTTTTTCGGAGAAGGGCGGCATACAAGTAATAATAATAATAATAATAATAATAATAATAATAATAATAATAATAACAACAACAACAACAGCAACAACAATAACAACAACAAACAACTAATAATAATAATAATAATAATAATAATAATAATAATAATAAATAATAATAATAAGCCAAAGTGCAGACTCTGTAAAGAAACAGATGAAACAATCGATCACATACTCAGCTGCTGCAAAAAGATCGCACAGACTGACTACAAGCATAGACATGATGCTGTGGCACAGATGATCCACTGGAACTTGTGCCGTTCTTTACCAGTGGCAAAGAACTGGTGGGATCATAAGCCCGAAAAAGTGGTCGAAAATGAGCAAGCAAAACTACTGTGGGACTTCCGACTTCAGACTGACCGAATTCTGAAGCATAACACACCAGACATTGTGATCGTGGAGAAAAAGAAAGTATGGATCATCGACATCGCAATCCCAGGAGACAGCAGAATTGAGGAGAAGCAGCTAGAGAAATTAGTGAAATACGAAGATCTAAAAATCGAGCTGCAACGACTCTGGCATCAGCCAGTGAAAGTGGTCCCAGTGGTACTTGGCACACTGGGCGCAGTACCAAAGGATCTCAGCGGACATTTGAAAACCATTGGGATTGACAAAATCTCCATCTGTCAATTGCAAAAGGCCGCTTTACTGGGATTGGCAAACATAATTTGCCTCTACATCACGCAGTCCTAGGTGCTTGGGAAGCACCCGACTGGTGATGAAATACGAAATCCAGCATAGTGATCTCGTTTGCTGTGTTGTACTGACATAATAATAATAATAATAATAATAATAATAATAATAACAACAACAACAACAACAACAAATAATAATAATAACAACAAATAATAATAACAACAACAACAAATAATAATAATAATAATAATAATAATAATAATAATAATAATAATAATTATAAAAGATGAAGGTCTATTGATAAGAAGAGGATGGATTTTAAGGACAGAGGCCATTATTTTCCCAGAATCCTCCAAACATTGCATTCTGGGACAATCAAGGAGAAAATGGAACCCTCCAATGGAAATTGTCATTCTTTGCACTGTTAGAAGGCCATGAACCAATGCAACATTTGGAGCATTAGCAATTAGATTCATATACCACTTCATAATACTTTACAGCCCTTGCTAAGTGGTTTACAGAGTAAGCATATTGCCCTCAACCATCTGGGTCCTCATTTTACTCACTTTGAAAGGATGGAAGGCTGAGTCAACTTTGAGCCTGGTGGAGTTTGAACTGCCAAATTGCAGGTAGCCAGCAGTCAGCAGAAATAGCCTGCAGTACTGCACTCTAACCACCGTGCCACCACGGCTCCCATTCACAGATGGACAGAGGACAACTGGTTGAATTAGTTCCCTTGCCATCCATCCAAAAACAGTACAAAGAAGGAATGACATCTCAATCACAAAAATATTTCCAAGCAGAATGAGAATTGTGACGCAGGGCTTAAGGTGCTGGATTGGAAAACGGGAAGATGTGAGCTCTTGTCCTACCTTAGTCACAAAAGATGGTTGAGTTACTTGGACTGAAAAAAAGGGACTGGCCCAATTCTGGTAGAATGGAGGTGAGCAGAAGGTGGAGGAGAAGAAGAACTTTTTTTTTGCAATAATGGTGACGGCTTTTTTTTTTTTTTTGAAGAAGGAGGAGGAGAAAGAGGAGGGGGCAATGGAGAAAGAGAAGAAGAAAGGAAAAATGGAGGAGTGAACAAGGAAGAGGAAGAGGAAGAGGTGGGAAAGAGGAGGAGGAGAAGAAGAAGACGAAGAAGAAAAGGAGGAGGAAGAGGAGGAAGAAGAGGGAGAAGAAGAGGAAGAGGAAGAAGATGAAGGAGAAGGAGAAGGAGGAGGAGAAGAAGGAGAAGAAGGAGAAGAAGAAGAAGAAGAAGAAGAAGAAGGAAAGAAGGAGGAGGAGGAAGAAGAGGGAGAAGAAGAGGAAGAGGAAGAAGATGAAGGAGAAGGAGGAGGAGAAGGAGGAGAAGGAGAAGGAGAAGGAGAAGAAGAAGAAGAAGAAGAAGAAGAAGAAGAAGAAGAAGAAGAAGAAGAAGAAGAAGGAGAAGAAGAACCATTTCTTCTGTCAAACAAAATGAGATTCAGTCCATACCAATAGTCGGAAATTGGCATTTACATCCCAGGAAGACATTTCCAGAGGGAAGGGGAGGTGATGTTTTTCTAAATCCACTTAACTAACGAATGCAAATGAAGGAAGCGGAACGCCTTGCTGCCTCGCCTCCATGCCGTCCTGAAGACCTCCCAACTTGTTGCCTTGTCCTCGAGATGACGGAGTATGTGGCTACCTTAAGGGACTTGTAATGGGATAGGATGCCTTTCACCTCTGGGTCCCGAGTTCGAATTCCAAATCCATTTCAGCTCACTGGTGAGCAAAGGTCATCTGCAGCCCGCAACTGCTCAGAAGTTTGTTTGAAATAAGTAGGTGGTCTCCTTTTGGGTTTTAGAAGGAAGACAGAAGAGCGAAAAATCTCACGGAGAAGCAAGAATTATTCTATGTACCTGTTTCCCGCTTTCGCTTGTATTATGTGATCAGATTTGGTTGATCATTAGAGAGGATCAGATGTAACTATTTATTTATTTATTTATTAATTTGTCCAATACACAATACATATGGAAGAGAATAGACATGAAGTAATATATATAAAGATAATATGTAAAAATGGAGGAGAAGATATATGAAAGAAAGAAAATATATATGATATATGAGATAAAGGAAAGACAATTGGACAGGGGACGAAAGGCACACTAGTGCACTTATGTACGCCCCTTACTGACCTCTTAGGAACCTGGAGAGGTCAATCGTGGATAGTCTAAGGGAGAAATGTTGGGGGTTAGGGGTTGACACTATTGAGTCTGGTAATGAGTTCCACGCTTCAATAACTCGATTGTTAAAGTCATATTTTTTACAGTCAAGTTTGGAGCGGTTAATATTAAGTTTGAATCTGTTGCGTGCTCTTGTGTTATTGCGGTTGAAGCTGAAGTAGTCATTGACCGGTAGAACGTTGCAGCATATGATCTTGTGGGCCATACTTAAATTGTGTTTTAGGCGCCGTAGTTCTAAGCTTTCTAGACCCAGAATTGTTAGTCTATTTTCGTAGGGTATTCTATTTTGAGTGGAGGAGTGAAGGGCTCTTCTGGTGAAATATCTTTGGACATTTTCAAGGGTGTTGATGTCCGAGATGTAGTATGGGTTCCAGACAGATGAGCTGTATTCAAGGATGGGTCTGGCAAAAGTTTTGTAGGCTCTTGTGAGTAGTGTGAGATTGCCGGAGCAGAAGCTACGTAGGATCAGGTTAACAACTCTAGATCAGTTGAGGAGAGAAGGGGAAATTGGTGAAGATTTGGAAATGTAGAGGTAATTCACTACCATACCATCTGTTGCTTGTTCACTTGCGATATTAGCCAGTTATGGGCTCCTATGGGTACGGTCAGGTATCCAGAACTGGTAGAAAAATTTTGAATTATTTTCTTTTTTTCCCTTCTGGGCTCTGGGTATGTTTTTCCTATCGCAGTAAATGAGGTTGAATGTGTATAATTTTAGAAGAGCTGTGCATGTGTGTGTACACATACAGTTTATATAACAGATAATGTATATTTTTGTGTGTCTGGGTGTAATATGTATGTACAAATATGGCATATATACATAGAATTAAACAGTATGTATTTGGGATGTTCAGCAATAGTAAATCAATAGGGAAATTGTCTCTCTTTGAAGCAAGGAGAGTCCAGGCACCATAACCCTAACCCAAACCTTTAACGTGAGCGACGTCAAGTTGGCCACCTTTAAGCCAGTCATATGACCTTTAAGCCACCCCTTGGTCATGTGATCATCAAGCCACACCCACCTCGTCACATGGCTGGCAAGTCACACCCACAAAATAAGCCACACCCACAGTGGTAGTAAAAAAAATTGCAGCCCTTCACTGGATGTCACAAAATACGTAACAACCTTTCCAAAGGTCATCTTTTTGTGTCGCAAATTGGACGGTCAGTTTGTACACTATAGGTCACCTTCATGTTCCTGTATTGATCTTCAGACAGTCTCCATATAAGATGCACAGTTGACCAAAAGAGCAGGTGGATTTTGAGACTATCGTTGATTTTGAATCTAGAGGATCCTTTTCCAAGGAGGAGAGGGAGAAGAATGAGAAGAATAAGGAGAAGGACTAAGAGAAAAAGAAGGAGGAAAAGGAGAGAAGGAGATATTTTCATAGTAGTGGAGAAGGAGAAGAAATTTTTCATAATAATGGAGGAGAGGAGGAGGAGGAGAAAAAGAAAGAGAATGAAAAGAAGAACAAAGAGAAAAGGAGGAAGAGAAAGAGATTTTTCATAATAATGGAGGAGAGGAGGAGGAGAAAAAGAAAGAGAATGAAAAGAAGAACAAAGAGAAAAGGAGGAAGAGAAAGAGATTTTTCATAATAATGGAGGAGAGGAGGAGAAAAAGAAAGAGAATGAAAAGAAGAGCAAAGAAAAAAGGAGGAAGAGAAAGAGATATTTTCATAATAGTGCAATTTTTTTTTTCATAATAATGGAGAAGGAGGAAGAGAGAGAAGGAGAGGGGGAAGGAGAAGGGAGAGGAGGAAGAGAAGGAGGGGGAGAGGGGGAGGGGGAGAAAAAAAGAGAATGAGAAAAATAAGGACTAAAAGAAAAAAGGAGGAAAAGGAAAAGGAGATGTTTTCATAATATTGGAGGAGAGGATTTTTTTCATAATAATGGAAAAAGATGAGAGAAGGAGGAGGAGAAGGAGAAGAATAAGAAGAACAAAGCAAAAAGGAGGACCATGAGGAGGACAAAATATTTTCATAATAGTGGAGGAGGAGGAGGAGGAGGAGGAGAAGGAAAACGAGGAGGAGCTACAATCATTTACTGGGGCAAAAGCTAGGGATGGTGTCCACTATGGCTGGCTATTAAGCAACAGGTGGAAAAATGCATTCAATGAAGTCTCACCATTTCAGGGGCGTGACAGCTGTCACCTGAGACTGACAGGTCATCCTGGGTCACAACTTACTAACATCCCGCTAACGAGGACCTCTCCCTTCTCTTGTTCTTCCTGCGTCTCAGACCAGGGTTTCAATCAAGGCTTTGTATCCTTAAATAGCCACGATTCTGGGAAATCTCTCTTCAATCACGTGGAAAAAGGCTATGAATGGCACTTGGTTGCTTATTCTTGGGAGCATTTTCATTCTTTCCTATGGAGACTATGAATAGTATGTGTGTGTGAGAGAGAGAGAGAAAGAGAGAGAGAGAGAGAGAGAAGGAGGGAGAGATCTGAAGATATTCAATTAGGGGAAACAGAAAAACATATTGCATACTGGGTGGAGATATTTTAAGGAGATTTGGAGTAGGGAATGGAGGAGAAAGTGGGGGAGAGAGAGAAAAAATGTGATGAAAAATTGTGGAGTAGCAATGAAAACAAGACTGCAAAGACTTATGGCTGAAAAAAAAACTTCTTTGGAGTAGCAGTGAAGGAATTCTGCAAGCTGGGAAGATCATTAGCACCTGGTTAGGGCTGGAAAAAAGCCTCAAAAAAGCTACATTTAGAAAATAATATGCGCCCAAATTTTCAGCCTCTTTTAGCAGGGGAAAAAGGTACATCTTATACTCCGACAAATATGGTACTTTTAAAATGTGGCTCGTAATAATAGATTGGCTACCATATTACCAAATTCAAAGTAGATACAAAAAGGACTTGGTGAAATCCAGAATATGTAAAAAGCAAAATGAAATAGACAAAATATTGACAGGACCTGATAAAAAATTTATAACCAAAATGTATACTTATCTACTAAACCATGGAAACATCGAAGAAATAGTAAAACCTAATATGATAGCTTGGATGACTAACTTTGGATATGCAATTCAGCTAGAAGACTGGGAAAAACTATGGTCAGTTAACTATAAGATGACTTTGTCAACACCATACAAAGAAAATCTTTATAAAATGTTCTTTCGATGGCATTATGCGCCAGCCGCCTAGCTAAAATGAATGTAAATATTAGTAACAAATGTTGGAAGTGTAAAAAAGAGGTGAGAACATACTACCATATATGGTGGAAATGTAACGAAGCAAAAAAATTCTGGATCCGAATTAGAATATGGATGGAAGAAATACTGGGCTATAAAATTGAGATAAAATCGGAAATGTATTTATTAGGCATAATTAGAGGCAAACACAGCAAAGAAAATTACTACTTAATAAATCACTTACTTACTGCTGCAAGATTAGCATATGCACAATTTTGGAAACAAGATAAGACTCCAAACAAAGAAACTGTGATTAAAAAAATATTAGACTGCCAAATTTAGCAAATTAACATATGAGATTCAAAACCAACAAAATAAGGACTATTACAAAGTGTGGGAAAAAATATACAACTGGGTGGAAGTTAAGAAAAAGGAATAGTAAATAGAATTGTAAAAAATAAATCTTGTAAATATATAAATCGTAAATGTTCAATGTTGTATTGTATAATGTCTAAATGTTTGTAAGTCAAACAAAATAAAATAAAAATGAATCACCATAAAATGTGGCTCGGATAATTTCTGTCCCTTTTCTTCCATATTTCGATGGAGCTCACGATCTACTGGTTGAGTAGCCCAACCATTGGGGGGAATGGAAGGGAGAAATTAAAAAAAAAATTGAAAGACTCGATTGTGGATTCTCCCTCCAAGGATAATGCTACTTTCAGATGCCTTGGTGGTTGCCAAATGAAAGAGCCTGGCCCTTTGAAAGTAGAAGGCCTTTAATGAATTGGGGAGATTTCCAATCCCCATTACCATGTCAACAGTCCTTTCAGCTTGGAATTTGAGTTATTTGCACAGGAGCCAAAAAGAAAAGAAAAGAAAATGGGGAGACCAGCAATCAAGGTGTTGAAATTTCTCAAGGGTGGAGAAGAGAGGCTTCTTTGAGGAAGCGAAGGAGAGAAAAGGAGGAATGGGCAGCTCGTAAGGGAAGTAACTCGGTGATTAGTAGATCGTGAAAGGCCTTTGAAATTTCCTGCGTTCATTGAAATGGCTTTGGGTGGGGGGTGAGAAGTGGCTAATGGGTCTCATAAGACAAATTCCTTGTGTGTCCAATCACACTTGGCCAATAAAGAATTCTATTCTATTCTATTCTATTCTATTCTATTCTTTTCTTTTCTTTTCTTTTCTTTTCTTTTCTTTTCTATTCTATTCTTTTCTATTCTATTCTATTCTATCCTATCCTATTCTGTCCTATTCTATGCACGCGCTTTTGGCACGTGAACCAAAAAAAGACAAATTCCTTGTGTCCAATCACACTTGGCCAATAAAGAATTCTATTCTATTCTATTCTATTCCATTCCATTCCATTCCATTCTATTCTATTCCATTCCATTCCACTCCACTCCATTCCATTCTATTCATAATATGTGGCAGATCCTGAGTCTATAAATGAGATGGCAACCCAGACCAGACAGAAATAGGACATCCCATAGAAACATAGAAGACTGACGGCAGAAAAAGACCTCATGATCCATCTAGTCTGCCCTTATACTATTTTCTGATTTTATCTTAGGATGGATATATGTTTATCCCAGGCATGTTTAAATTCAGTTACTGTGGATTTACCAACCACATCTGCTGGAAGTTTGTTCCAAGGATCTACTACTCTTTCAGTCCAATAATATTTTCTCATGTTGCTTTTGATCTTTCCCCCAACTAACTTCAGATTGTGTCCCCTTGTTCTTGTGTTCACTTTCCTATTAAAAACACTTCCCTCCTGAACCTTATTTAACCCTTTAACATATTTAAATGTTTCGATCATGTCCCCCCTTTTCCTTCTGTCCTCCAGACTATACAGATTGAGTTCATTCAGTCTTTCCTGATACATTTTATGCTTAAGATCCTCCACCATTCTTGTAGCCCGTCCTTGGACCCGTTCAATTTTGTCCCATTGTTCGGTACAAGCCACAGTGCGCACCGGGAGTGAAAATGGCGGTTTGCACATAGTTCCAGGTGACTGGCGGCTGGGCGCGCACGTCCTGGCAAGATTGTGCTTCTGTACATGCGCAGGAAGTAAAATCTCGCATGAGGATGCACGCACGAGAGAGATTTTGGCATGCACGGAAGCAAAAAAAACGGCAAAATCTCACACGTGCGCATCCTGTCGTGCGACTTTGCTTCCTGCGCATGCTGAAATCGGAAAAGAAGGAATGGGCAGCTCATAAGGGAAGTAACTCGGCGATTAGTAGAGCTTGAAAGGTCTTTGAAATCTCCTGCGTTCACTGAGACGGCTTTGTGGACCTTATAATGTGTGGCAGATCCTGAGTCTATAAATGAGATGACAACCCGGGGTGGCGCAGCAGGTAGAGTGCTGTACTGCAGGGCACTAAAGCTGACTGTAGATCTGTAGGTCAGTGGTTCAAATCTCATCAGCGGCTCAAAGTTGACTCAGCCTTCCATCCTTCAAGGTGGGTAAAATGAGGACCCCGATTGTGGGGGCAATAGGCTGGCTCTATTAAAAAGTGCTATTGCTAACATGTTGTAAGCCGCCCTGAGTCTAAGGAGAAGGGCAGCATAAAAATCAAACAAACAAACAAACAAATAAATAAATACATTATTTACAACAGCACGAAGCTCAAAACTTCAGCCTGATGATGGTGAATGTGATTTCACCGAAACGTCGCATAGACACTCAAAACATTACACGGGGCAAAACCCAAAATCAGAACAATCTACATATATATATATGACGGTCTTGGTATATTCGGGTTTCTTCCCGTGTAGGATTTGGAAATTTCTGGCGACGTTTCGATGAGGTCCCACTCATCATCTTCAGGCTGGTGTTTCTGTCCTTGTTCTAAGGCGAACACAGTGTTCGCCTTAGAACAAGGACAGAAACACCAGCCTGAAGATGATGAGTGGGACCTCATCGAAACGTCGCCAGAAATTTCCAAATCCTACACGGGAAGAAACCCGAATATACCAAGACCATCATACCTGTACCCCTGAAAATCTACGAAAACACACACACACACACACACACATATATATATATGACGGTCTTGGTATATTCGGGTTTCTTCCCGTGTAGGATTTGGAAATTTCTGGCGACGTTTCGACGAGGTCTCACTCATCATCTTCAGGCTGGTGTTTCTGTCCTTGTTCTCAGGCGAACACTACGAATATATATATATATATATATATATATATATATATATATATATATATATATATATATGTGTGTGTGTGTGTGTGTGTGTGTGTGTGTGTGTGTGTGTGTGTGTGTTTTTGAAGATTTAGTAATATATATATATGTATAATATATATATAGTAATATATATATATCTAGTATCTAGTAATATATATATTACTATATATTACTATATTATATATTATATATTATATTATATATATATTATATATATTATATATTATATATTACTATATATTATTATATATTACTATATATACTATATATTACTATATATATTAATATATATATATATATATATAGTAATATATATATATATGTAGATTGTTCTGAGTTCGGGTTTTGCCCTGTGTAATATTCTGAGTGTCTATGCGACGTTTCGGTGAAATCACATTCACCATCATCAGGCTGAAGTTTTAAGCTTCGTGCTGCTGTAAATATGTAAATATATATATATTGCTAACATGTTGTAAGCCGCCCTGAGTCTAAGGAGAAGGGCAGTATAAAAATCAAACAAACAAACAAACAAACAAACAAACAAACAAACAAATAAATACATAAATAAATATTGCTAACATGTTGTAAGCCGCCCTGAGTCTAAGGAGAAGGGCAGCATAAAAATCAATCAAACAAACAAACAAACAAACAAACAAACAAACAAACAAACCCAGACAGGACAGAAGTAGGACTTTCCATTGTTCGATACGAGTCACACTGCACACCAGGAGTAAAAACGGCGATGCGCGCACACTTCCGAGTGACCGGCAGTTGGGCGTGCACATCCCGGTGAGATTTTGCTTCTGTGCATTCGCAGGATTGTGGGTGCTCCATCATTGGGAAGGTTTTTTTAAAGAAGAGACTGAACAGTCACTTGTATGAAATGGTATAGGACAGTGATGGCGAACCTTTGGTACACGTGAACAGATGGCACGCGGAGCCATAGCTGAGGGAACACAAGGCGTTGCCCTAGGTCAACTCCAGAGCACATACACACGCTGGTCAGCTGATTTTTGTCCACCTTTTTGGCCGTTTTCGCTCTTCCCCAGGCTTTTTTGCCACCCTTGGGGGGTAGAAAAAAACCCAGCCCAATGGGCCAACTGGAAATGAACTTCTGGTTTGCCTATTGGGCTGTTTTTGACCATCCCAGGGTTCAGGAGGCTTTCCCGAACCCTGCAGAGAGTGAAAAACAGCCCAACAGGCCCACCGAAAGTCCAGAGGCTTCAGTGAGGCCTGTGTACATGCTTGGGGAGGCAGCACAGAGGGATTGTGTGCATATACGAGGGCAGCACAAGGGTTGTGTGCATGCGTGGCGGAAAGCATTGCATTGTTTGTTTGTTTGTTTATTTATTTATTTATCCAATACATAAATACATAGGAAGAAAATAGACATGTGATAATATAAAAGAGGGTGAAGGTGAACTTAGAGGAGAGGATATATGAAAGGAAGAGAATATATAAGATAGGTGAAAGAAAAGAAAGACAATTGGACAGGGGACGAAAGGCACTCCAGTGCACTTATGTACGCCCCTTACTGGCCTCTTAGGAACCTGGAGAGGTCAATCGTGGAGAGTCTAAGGGAGAAGTGTTGGGGGTTAGGGGTTGACACAATTGAGTCCGGTAGTGAGTTCCAAGCTTCGATAACTCGATTGTTGAAATCATATTTTTTACAGTCAAGTTTGGCACGGTTCGTATTAAGTTTGAATCTGTTGCGTGCTCTTGTGTTATTACGGTTGAAGCTGAAGTAGTCATTGACTGATAAGACATTGCAGCATATGATCTTGTGGGCAATGCTCAGATCGTGTTTTAGGCGCCGTAGTTCTAGGTTTTCTAGGCCCAGGATTGTTAGTCTATTTTCGTAGGATATTCTGTTTCGAGTGGAGAAGGGCTCTTCTGGTGAAATATCTTTGGACATTTTCAAGGGTGTTGATGTCCGAGATGTGGTATGGGTTCCAGACAGATGAGCAGTAGTCTAGGATGGGTCTGGCAAAAGTTTTGTAGGCTCTTGTGAGTAGGGTGAGGTTGCCTGAACAGAAGCTGTGTTGGATCAGGTTAACAACTTTAGAAGCCTTTTTGGCAATATTGTTGCAGTGGGCTTTAGCACTTAGGTCATTCGATATTAGTATTCCAAGGTCCTTTACAGAATGTGGGTTGGCAGTCAGAGATTGTTTATTCAGTTCGTATGTGCGGTTAGGATTCTTTTTGCCATTATGGATGTGGGCACGTGCGGGCATGATCTTGTGTGTGCATGCACCCTTTTGGTACCCGAGCCAAAAAAAGTTTAGCTATCACTGGTATAAGAAAAAAAAGTTTAGCTATCACTGGTATCCTACCTGAGCAGGTAGCTGGTAGGTAGCTGGACTACAAGACCTCCAAACTCCCTTCCAGCTCTGATTCGATTCCATTCTATTCACCAAGTTTCCCACAAAAGTCCTAATCTCGGCGACAGGCGGGAGGAAGTTTAGCTATCACTGGTATCCTACCTGAGCAGGTAGCTGGCAGGTAGCTGGACTACAAGACCTCCAAAGTCCCTTCCAGCTCTGATTCGATTCCATTCTATTCACCAAGTTTCCCACAAAAGTCCTAATCTCGGCGACAGGCGGGAGGAAGTTTAGCTATCACTGGTATCCTACCTGAGCAGGTAGCTGGCAGGTAGCTGGACTACAAGACCTCCAAAGTCCCTTCCAGCTCTGATTCGATTCCATTCTATTCACCAAGTTTCCCACAAAAGTCCTAATCTCGGCGACAGGCGGGAGGAAGTTGTTTTTTACTGGAGGAGGAGACGATTCTCCTCCATATGACATTGATTCGCTCCCTCTCTCACTCAATCTGCCGGCAACTCTTCTCCCCCCCTCCCCATCCAACCCCATCACTTCCTGTTGAACAAATAAACACCGGGGTGTTGACAGCTGTCAGGAGGAACCTGATGGAAAATGGATGTTGCGGCGGAGGGAAGACGTGTGTTTTCCTACATAGGTGAGTTGGGCCTGGTGAGAAAGAATGAAGCTTTTGTGAGGCGAGGGCCAAGCAAGGATGAGGTAAACCTGGAAGCGGGGCGGCCAGAATGGGTGGTCTTTATAGACGTTCCTCAAGCTCCATCCTGAAACAGAAGAGAAGAATCTCATTAACTTGTGGACTCAGAAAGGGAAGAGACATTGGTCATCTGACTTTTGGGAACGAAACATAGAAACATAGAAGACTGACGGCAGAAAAAGACCTCATGGTCCATCTAGTCTGCCCTTATACTATTTCCTGTATTTTATCTTAGGATGGATATATGTTTATCCCAGGCATGTTTAAATTCAGTTACTGTGGATTTACCAACCACGTCTGCTGGAAGTTTGTTCCAAGGATCTACTACTCTTTCAGTAAAATAATATTTTCTCATGTTGCCTTTGATCATTCCCCCAACTAACTTCAGATTGTGTCCCCTTGTTCTTGTGTTCACTTTCCTATTAAAAACACTTCCCTCCTGAACCTTATTTAACCCTTTAACATATTCAAATGTTTCGATCATGTCCCCCGTTTTCCTTCTGTCCTCCAGACTATACAGATTGAGTTCATGAAGTCTTTCCTGATACGTTTTATGCTTAAGACCTTCCACCATTCTTGTAGCCCGTCTTTGGACCCGTTCAATTTTGTCAATATCTTTTTGTAGGTGAGGTCTCCAGAACTGCACAGTACTCCAAATGTGGTCTCACCAGCGCTCTATACAAAGGGATCACAATCTCCCTCTTCCTGCTTGTTATACCTCTAGCTATGCAGCCAAGCATCCTACTTGCTTCTCCTACCAACCGACCACACTGCTCACCCATTTTGAGACTGTCAGAAATCACTACCCCTAAATCCTTCTCTTCTGATGTTTTTGCTAACACAGAACTGCCAATGCAATACTCAGATTGAGGATTCCTTTTCCCCAAGTGCATTATTTTACATTTGGAAACATTAAACTGCAGTTTCCATTGCTTTGACCATTTATCTAGTAAAGCTAAATCATTTACCATATTACAGACCCCTCCAGGAATATCGATGACTTTAGAGTCATCGGCAAATAGGCAAACCTTCCCTACCAAACCTTCCCCTATGTCACTCACAAACATATTAAAGACATGAACACAAACGAAGACATGAACTGAAAATTAGGTGAAGTTCCTAAAAACTTTGGAAGTGAAAGGGGATTTATAAGAACATAAGAACATAAGAAGAGCCATGCTGAATCGGGCCAAAGCCCATCGAGTCCAGCATTCTGTGTCCTGCAGTGGTCCACCAACTATCCATGGGGATCTTGAGCAGAAAGAGAAGGCAAAACCCTCCTTTTCCCTTGACCCCCAACAAATGACACCCAAGAGAACCCTGCCTGCATCAAACAACATATAGGCGGCACTTGGACATCCATTTCAATAACCACTGATACACTTGGCCTCCATGAATCTGTCTAATCCTGCCTTGAAGCTATCCAGGCTGGATTTGGTTAACTCTAGTCAACTCCAGACTTTTTGATCTCAGTTTGCAACCAGTAGTCTGTTTTGTACAACCGCAACCAAGCCCAAAAATTTCAGCTTGGTCAACAAGACATTTGTCAAGTGAGTTTTGCCCCATTTTGCAACCTATCTTGTCACCGTTGTTAAACCAATCGTTGCAGTTAATGGTTAGTAACCACAATCGTTAAGTGAATCTGGCTTCCCCATGGATTTTGCTTGTCAGAAGGTTGCAAAAAGGGGATCACGTGATCCCGGGACATTGTGACCATCATAAATATGAACTAGTTGCAAAGCGGTTGAATTTTGATCAAGTGACCCCTAGGATGCTGCAACAGTTGCAAGTGTGAAAAATGGCCATAAATCACTTTCTTCCAATGCCACTGTAATTTTGAATGGTTATGTTCTGTCCCACCGTCAAGCCCCCCACTGGATTTAGTACTAAACGTTTTATGACTAATAAAAGTCTCTGTACCTGGCCAGAGTCCCAAGAATAGGTAAACACAACAATAATTACGAGATTGTAGTAAAAGTCCTTATTGTAGACTTACAAAAGTTAGTTGGAAGCTCAGAGAAAATTAATGCAGATTCTGAATTCTGAAACTATCTATCTATCTATCTATCTATCTATCTATCTATCTATCTATCTATCATCATCTATCATCTAGCTGTCTAGCTATCTATTCTATATTACTATTACTATATTACTTACTATTCTAGCTATATCAGTGAATATTTTGGCCCTCTTGTTACAATTTCTATGTATTTGAAATTCATAACTGGTCTGCCTGCATTCACGACTTCTTTTGCTTCCTTTCTGGAGCAAGAAGAAACAATTTTTAAAAATCCTTTATAAGTAACAATAATTTTCATGTAATCTTTCATATAATATAATATGCATTATTGGAATGAATTCTGACTATTTATATGCAATAGCATGTACTGGAATATTACAGAGAGTCCAGAAAATAAACTTTTGGTGATTAAAATACAGTATTAAGATTGTTTCTTAGATCAATGGGGAGTTTGTTTTAGATCTGTAGATACCTTGCAAAATATTCATTTTCTTTTTAAGCATTTTGTATACCCTCTCTGAATTTATCTGTAAAGAAAACTGCTGGACAAACTTTTATGATAATAGCAATTAATTATTGCCAATGTTATTAAGATTATCCAGAATCAGTTGCATTAAAAATGCCTCAATTTTAAAAGAAATACACAAAATATGTTAGCTTCTTTAAATTAGGTTTTGAATGTAAAATCCATTTAAAAATTAGCAAAAATATTTAAAGGGTTCTTTTATTTTTTTAAAAAAGAGACATTCTCTTTCAGTTAAATTCTAATATTACTAAATGAATTGAAAGAAACTTTCTTTTAAAATATTATTTGGTGGGGGGTTTTAGAAAGCAAAGCCCAGTTGTATCATTTAGCAAATATAAGCATTGCATTGTATTCGTATAAAAATAAGCCAGCATTGTAACTTTCTTCGTGAACTTTGAATGTCTCTTTTTGTCTTATTTCACAAATTTCCCTATTTGTGAAAATGTGGTTGGAGAAAGTAAAAAACAACAAGGATAAAGCAAACAAGGAAACAAACTAAAACTAAAATAACCAGTTCCTGTAATTTTATGCTACCAACTGTTACAGCAGTTGAGGAAAAAAATAGAAATATTTCATAGGATTATTTTTGAGAAAAAGAAAGAAAGAAAGAGAAAGAAAGAGAGAGAGAGAAAGAAAGAAAGAAAGAAAAAAATAGAATAGAATAAAGTAAAAGAAAAAAAGAAAAAAGGCTACAAAATGCAGAGTAGCAAAGTGATCAACTCTGGATAGAAAAAATAAAATATTTGCAACATAGTATTCTACTCAAGGTGTATTATTACAACACAGTAAATTCATTTAAAACAACATGATGATATTTTTCTCATAGGCTTAAGAAACCGTTATACATGGACAAAATTTGGGGAATGTTTATATAACAGCGGGGAAACTTGCTTTATGATTTAAATATTCTTCCTGTTCTTTCTATTTTTAAATCTAGATTTAGGCTGTCAACCGACTGTGACTGAAGATTCTTATATTTAACTCTCTTCTCACTTAGTAATTGACTTTTCATTTATTAAAATGCATGCATGCTTCTACACACACACACACAGCTTCCTCCCTACGAATTAGAAGATAATTTTATCCACATCCTATTTTCATAACATGCTCTATCTTTTCAACTACCTCCTACAATGAAGCCACCAGTGGGAATCATCTCCACGATCCAAATTTCTTCGGCCAACACTTTCAAAGTCCATTTTTTAAAAGCAAAATTGGGGTGGTGAAGAATTAGTTAATAGTCTCTGTTGCCTCTTTGTCATTTCCTGCAAACAGTGAGAATGTTCCGGTCAGTTTCAACACAACTGGGACTACTGAGTTACAAGCAGAACCATATCCAAGATGTTGTGCCAGCTAAATTCTCTAATTTACAGAGGGAGTGCATTGCAAACCATTTTGGGATTATCCACATCTAAGAAGCACACACAGTGTTCTGACATCCTTGGATAACTCTCTCTCTCTCTCTCTCTCTCTCTGCGTGTATTATTATAGTATTATATAATTAAATATATATTATAGTATTACATAATTACATATACTGTATATAATTAATAGTAGCCTACATTCAAGCCTGGAGGCAGTGTGAACAGTGAAAATAAATGATGATGGGTTAGGGTCTGTTTTTATTCCTGCCAAATCAATAAGAAAGATAAATCCATTAGGGCTGAGACCATCCATCTAAAAATGTTAAATATTAAACTCAAGAGTTACCCCCATATGAAATAAATATTGTGGGTTTTTGTTATTCGGTACTTTGTTGCTGCATAGATTTCTCTCTTTTTAAAAAAAAATATATATATTTGCAACACAGTTTCCAAGCTTAATCTATAAACTCATGATGTTCCAATTAAGTTGTGAGGTTGTAGCAGAGGCATTTTTAAGATTTTGCTTTGCATTTGTGGATTTGCATGTCTTCAATGCCCTTTATTTTAAAATAAACTGACATCCCGTCACCAAAGGAAACAGATAAAACCTGCTACGTAATAAGATCGTTGTACAAAAAAAAAGGCAGGTTTCTTATATAAACCATGTCTGTTTCTCTCTTGGCCCAATAATCACATATACACATAAAATACACACACACAATATACAGCCCTACACAATCTACACGCCAATATTTTTCAGATCAACCAGAATTCGGTAGACTTGGGAAATAAACAATTTTCAGTGTGGATGGATGGCCCTGTCAGTTTCACCGTGAAGGAGAAAATAAACAGCCGTTCATACATTTTGCAAGTTTGTCTGTTTCAGCAGGGATTTTATTTTTTAAAGAATCTTGTAGAAATCTAAACTGGGCTAATTGATCCCCGTATTCCTTCCACCCTTAAATTGTAGCATTGCAAAGAGAGTAAAGCAATAACCTTTTGTGGAATGCATAAAGTTGGTTAGAAATACGTAGGTTTGCTGAGAAAGGGGGGGAAAAACCATGCAGGATAAAAGTTGGTGAAATCTCAGGGGGTGGTGATGGGGAGACCAGGAAAAAAAACACCTAGATTTGTCTTTCCTGCAGCCAGACCAACAAAACCTGAAGGGATCCCAAGCGATCTCCCCGCCTTGCTGCAAATGGATTCAAGAACCCCAAGCAAGCAGATTTAAAAGAATTTCTCTCTCTCTGTTTGTTATTATTTCTCAAATGCAATTCAGGAAAAAGCTAAAAGTCTTTCCAGAGGCCACATATGAAACCCATCCAAGCTATCAATAGCGGTAAAATGCAATGAGCGAAATAAAGGGGAGGAAAAGAAAGAAAGAAAAAAAGAAAGAAGAATTTCATCTGTTCTCACCAGGGTTTTTATTTCTCATCTTTCAGATATAAAATTTCTCCTTTTTTCCATGGCCCTCTGTTTTCCTTTCTGTTAACTAAACTTCCTTACAGAGGCTGTTATCACTCGAGATTTATTCCCCGTTAGCAATGCCTTAATATTTCCCAGGTTGTATTGGGTTTGTAAGGAGACGGGCCTTATTCCTGGGAGTAAAAGACCGCGTAGCCAAGGATAACGCGCGAGTCAAAACAAAGCTCGCATTTGCTTTTATTCAACACTTCCAGTTAGTCAGATCAGGTCTCTTGTTTTGGTGGAAACGAGGTTTTCTTGAAGCTGACTTGGAGAAGTTGAGCCAAAGCTTGGGGGGGTTCAGGCGCTGGAAAAACGAAACCATTTTCTGCTTTGGGAAAAGGGCCGGGTGTTTGAATTTCACATCAAAGGATGTGGAGTTATTTCTCCGAAAGGCCCAGAGAATTTGGGAACTCTTAAAATGCCAATCCCCACCGCAAGGAAAATCAAAGTTGGGCAAGCCACAACGATCTGGTTCCAATGGGGAGGCATAGAAATCTAAATAATAATAATAATCGAGGGGTCGGTTTTAATTTGAAGCTCCAGCAAAGCAGGCTTTGGAAGAATTCATTTGAGGGGGGGGAGAGGCGCGAAAGTTTTCTTCTCGATTGTTTAAAAATTTCAACTGAGATTTGGGGATTTACGTGTAAAAGGCATTTAGAATAGAATAGAATATAATTTTATTGGCCAAGTGTGATTGGACACACAAGGAATTTGCCTTGGTGCATATGCTCTCAGCGTACATAAAGTAAAATATACATTTGTCAAGAATCATGTGGTATGACACTTAATGATTGTCATCAAAAGCAATGTGAGAAAATATTATTTCACTGAAAGAGTAGTAGATCCTTGGAACAAACTTCCAGCAGACGTGGTTGGTCAATCCACAGTAACTGAATTTAAACATGCCTGGAATAAACATATATCCATTGTAAGATGAAATACAGAAAATAGTATAAGGGCAGACTAGATGGACCATGAGGTCTTTTTCTGCCATCAGTCTTCTATGTTTCTATGTTTCATAGGGGTCAAATAAGCAATGAAGAAGCAATATTAATAAAAATCTTAGGATATAAGCAACAAGTTACAGTCATACAGTCAACATGGGAGGAAATGGTTGATAGGAATGCTGAGAAAAACTAGTAGAATAGAAGTGCAGATTTAGTAGAAAGTCTGACAGTTTTGAGGGAATTATTTGTTTAGCAGAGTGATGGCGTTCGGAAAAAAACTGTTCTTGTGTCTAGTTGTCTTGGTGTGCAGTGCTCTGTAGCGACGTTTTGAGGGTAGGAGTTGAAACAGTTTGTGTCCAGGATGTGAGGGGTCAGTAAATATTTTCCCCACCCTCTTTTTGACTCGTGCAGTATAGAGGTCCTCAATGGAAGGCAGGTTGGCAGCAATTGCTTTTTCTGCAGTTCTGATTGTCCTCTGAAGTCTGTGTCGGTCCTGTTGGGTTGCAGCACCAAACCAGACAGTTATAGAGATGTAGATAGATAGATAGATAGATAGATAGATAGATAGATAGATAGATAGATAGATAGATAGATAGATAGATAGATAGATAAGGATAGGATAGGATAGGATAGGATAGGATAGGACAGAATAGAATTTTACTGGCCAAGTGTGATTGGACACACAAGGAATTTGTCTTGGTGCATATGCTCTCAGCGTACATAAAAGAAAATATACATTTGTCAAGAATCATGTGGTACGACACTTAATGATTGTCATAGGGGTCAAATAAGCAATGAAGCAAGATTAATAAAAATCTTAGGATATAAGCAATAAGTCATACAGTCAACATGGGAGGAAATGGGTGATAGGAATGATGAGAAAAACTAGTAGAATAGAAGTGCAGATTTAGTAGAAAGTCTGACAGTGTTGAGGGAATTATTTGTTTAGCAGAGTGATGGTATTTGGGAAAAAACTGTTCTTATGTCTAGGAAACCCATCGTAGCAGCCAGGGGTGGGTTCCACTTACCTTCTCCTACCAGTTCGCCTTGCGGTGAAAGTGCTACTTCACTTCACATAAATGACCCTCTGCCCATGCACAGAAACCTTTGTCCATGAGCAGAGGGCTCTTTTGCAAGCCACGGCGACCAGAGGACCGGTTCGGAGCGTGGACCGCCAGTCATCGCTGCTGGTTCGCTGAGCGGTGGCAGATTTCTGCTACCGGTTCTAAAGAACCGGTAGCAACCCACCACTGACGGTGGCTGACTTGGTACATCTGCGCACACGAGTAAGCTACAATTTTAATTCCCAGACGTTTAACCTTGGTTCTGTCAATCACGCAACTTTGATTCAGAGAAGCGATGCAGACTGAGCAACAAAAACTTTGTGTGTTTGTGGTGATGGTGGGGGTTTGGCCAAATGTCACCGTTTTCCCCCCTCTCCTTTTTTTCATGCGGCAAACAGAAATTGCGACCTCTGTCTGGCAGTTTAGCCAAAATTTTCTTCCCTTCTAAAAACAGCTGCTTTTTCCCGCTTTGTTCTCCAAAATTCATTCAAATTTTCTCCTCATTATAGTTTTGCAGATGTCTTTTTTAATTTGGGGCGACAAAGAGGTCTAAAATCCCTTCGCTGCAAGTCAGTTTATTTTATTTATTTGTTTATTTGTTTCCCATATTTTACCTTTTTCCTCCCTAAAAGAGGCTGATAATTTGGGTGCATCTTATACTCTGAATGTAGCTCCCCACCACCAGCCCTAACTAGCTGCTAATGATGTTCCCAGCTCTTACTAGTTTGCAAGCTCTTTCATGGTTACTCTCTGCGAAGAATGTTTTCCAAGCCCTAAGTCTTTGTAGGTTTTTTCCATTGCTCTACTTGCTCCGAATGTTTCTTTCCAGGTGCTAATAATGTTCCCAGCTCTTACTGGCTTGCAAGCTCTTTCGTTGTTACTCTCACCAAATAAAGTTTTTTTTAAAGCCCTAACCAGATAAAATAATGTGCTTGATGCTGACCAGACTAAGAACGCTAGCCAGATGAATACCTGGTAAGCAGATTCTTTTCCCTATTTTCCTCCCAAGAAACTATGGCGTGTCTTATACTGAAATATACGTTCGTTCGTTCGTTCGTTAGATTTATAGGCCGCCCTTCTCACAGGCTCAGGGCGACTTACAAGGGCAAAATAGAGCCGGGGTGGCGCAGCAAGTAGAGTGCTGTACTGCAGGCCACTGAAGCTGACTATAGATCTGCAGGTCAGCGGTTCAAATCTCATCACCGGCTCAAGGTTAACTCAGCCTTCCATCCTTCCGAGGTGGGTAAAATGAGGACCCAGATTGGGGGGCAATAGGCTGGCTCTGTTAAGAAGTGCTATTGCTAACATATTGTAAGCCGCCCTGAGTCTAAGGAGAAGGGCATCATAAAAAACCGAATAAAATAAAATAAATAAATAAATAAATAAATAAATAAATAAAATAGACACATTAACAAGAAATAAAATTAAAACATCAGGAAATAAATAAAACCCACTTTAAAAAAAACAATCAATCATCCCTCTTTTATATTATTGGCTGGAGTTCCTTGGCAACATACATTTTGGGCTCAATTGATAATAATAATTATAATAATAATAATAATAATAATAATAATTTATTGGATTTGTATGCCGCCCCTCTCCGTAGACTCGGGGCGGCTAACAACAATGATAAAAACAGCATGTGACAATCCAATAATAAAACAACTAAAAACCCTTATTATAAAACCAAACATACACACAGACATACCATGCATAACTTGTAATGTCCTAGGGGGAAGGAATATCTCAACTCCCCCATGCCTGGCGGTATAAATGAGTCTTGAGTAGTTTACGAAAGACAGGGAGGGTGGGGACAATTCTAATCTCCGGGGGGAGTTGGTTCCAGAGGGCTGGGGCCACCACAGAGAAGGCTCTTCCCCTGGGGCCCGCCAAACGGCATTGTTTGGTCGACGGGACCCGGAGAAGATCCACTCTGTGGGACCTTATTGGTCGCTGGGATTCGTGCGGTAGCAGGCGGTTCCGGAGGTAATCTGGTCCATTGCCATGTAGGGCTTTAAAGATCATGACCAACACTTTGAATTGTGAATTGCCATCAATCAGGGAACTACCTGTATAGGGTTTCCAGTTTGAGCCAGGGGTTGGACTAGAAGACCTCCGAGGTCCCTTCTAAGTCTTGTTATTCTACTCTGAAGAGCCAGGGAAAGTTTGGGAAGGCCGTGTTTCATATCCCCTTAAGTGACGGTAAAAAGCCCGAAGGACATCAGATTTCTCTTTTCTCAGGATATGAACAAGCCCCTGCAAAGGATCTCCCTTTCATTCAGCAATGTTTAGGCTAAGATTGTGCGGAAGTGGAATTCTTCAAACGTTTCCCCTCGTTGCCTAATAATATCCATCAAAGCGTTTCCAGTCTGAAGACCAAGGACGCACTTCATAAAAGGTCCAGTCAGCTGGGAATTCTTCCTGGAAATGCAGAGCGCGCATTTACTTCTAGCTGGCACGAAACCGTCCAGATCCTGGGGATGGATTCGGGATGGAACGTTCCAAGTTCATTTTTCTTTTCCATCAAAAGGGATGTGGGTTGTTTTTTTTTAAATGAAAAAAGATGTCCAAGCGAACATTTAAATTGTATTGCAATTATTGCAATTTAATTCTCAGTTTGGGGGGTTTCCCCCCTCTTTTGCTTGGTATGTTAGAAGTGTTCAGAAACCCATTTATCATTTTTTAAAAAATATTTTTCATTTTTTTCCCTCTACAATATCCATATATACATTAATACATATATCTTAAGAATATGTCAATGTGCACTCATTTTCCGATCAATGTTACACCATGTCACACCAACACTCCGCAGTCTGCATTGGTTGCCGATCAGTTTCCGGTCACAATTCAAAGTGTTGGTTATGACCTATAAAGCCCTTCATGGCACGGGACTAGATTATCTCACTGGACTGCCTTCTGCGGCACGAATCCCAGCGACCAGTTAGGTCCCACAGAGTGGATCTTCTCCGGGTCCTGTCAACTAAACAATGCCGCTTGGCGGGACCCAGAGGAAGAGCCTTCTCTGTGGCGGCCCCAGCCCTCTGGAACCAACTCCCCCCAGAGATTAGAATTGCCCCCACCCTCCTTGCCTTTCGTAAGCTACTTAAAACCCACCTCTGCCACCAGGCATGGGGGAATTAAGATTCCTTTTCCCCCCAGGCCATTACAATTGTATGCATGGTATGTTTGTATGTATGTTTGGTTTTTTATATTAAGGGGTTTTTAATTCGCTTTTAGTATTGGATTATTATTGTACACTGTTTACGATTGCTGCTAGCCACCCCGAGTTCTCGGAGAGGGGCGGCATATAAATCCAATAAATGAATGAATGAATGAATGAATGAATGAATGAATGAAAATTCAACAGGCTATTTTAACACCTAGTCTTGCTGTTATTGTTTAGTCTGTTTCTTTCTTTTCTACGCAATCCCCTCTCTCTATCTCCTTCTCCTCTCCCTACCTTCTTTTTCCTTCCCTCTTCCTTCCTCCCCCCCCCCCCGCCTCCTTCCCTTCTCTCCTTCCTTTCTACTAATCAGATCATCAGAACTGCAGAAAAAACAATTGCTGCCAACCTGCCTTCCATTGAGGACCTGTATACTGCACGAGTCAAAAAGAGGGTTATGAAAATATTTACTGATCCCTCACATCCTGGACACAAACTGTTTCAACTCCTACCCTGAAAATGTCGCTAAAGAGCACTGCACACCAAGACAACTAGACACAAGAACATTTTTCACCGAACGCCATCCCTCTGCTAAACAAATAATACCCTCAACACTGTTAAACTATTCACTAAGTCTGCACTACTATTACTACTTGTTTTTCTCATCATTCCTATCACCCATTTCCTCCCACTTAGGACTGTAACTTGTTGCTTGTATCCTTAAGATTTTTATTAATATTGATTTTTTTCCTCATTGCTTATTTGACCCTTAGGACAATCATTAAGTGTTGTACCTCATGGTTCTTGACAAATGTATCTTTTCTTTTATATATTCTGAACGCATCTGCACCAAAGACAAATTCCTTGTGTGTCCAATCACACTTGGCCAATAAAAAATTCTATTCTATTCTACTTCCACTTTCTCCTTCTAAATCCTTCCTTGAGTGGTTTTAATTCTAATACATATTACATTTAACAGATTGATAACATTTCCCCATCCTTCCTAGGATTGTCAACGTCACTTTTAAACTTATTATCTATATTGTTAATTCTTTATTTAGGTATATGTTATTAATTTAATGCTACCTCCTTGGTCTAATTCAGTCATCTGGGTTTCCTCAATTTCTTTTCTGTTTACTTTTCCTTTTAATCACGATCATTTAATTTCTATCTATATTCCTTTTTTTCATCCATTCATAAAATTTCACCCATACATTACAGTATTCCGAATCTTCCTTACCTTTAAGTTTCATTGTTAACAGAAATCCATTTATCATTGTTATTGTTTTTAAATAATGATGGTTTTATAGTATACATTTTGTCATGAGTAATGGCACCCGCATGAGATTGTTAAACTGGTTTTTAAACTTTAAACTTCCAAACTCTAACTTATAAGGTCATGGTTGGCTTAAAGGTATTTTTTTTCAAAAGGGTAACAGGACTTACTTTCTTTATTTTATTTGAAGACCTTTCACTTCTCATCCAAGAAGCTTCATTGGTTCTGGTGTAAAGAGCAACTAAGGCGATTAAAGACCTGAAGACTAAAACATATGAAGAACGTTTGCAGGATTTGAATTTGACTAGTCTGCGGAAAACAAGGACTAGAGGTGACTTGATAGCAGTATTCAAGTACAGTGATACCTCGTCTTACAAACGCCTCGCCATACAAACTTTTCGAGATACAAACCCGGGGTTTAAGATTTTTTTGCCTCTTCTTACAAACTATTTTTACCTTACCAACCCACCGCCGCCGCTGGGATGCCCTGGCTCCGGACTTCCGTTGCCAGCAAAGCACCTATTTTTGTGCTGCTGGGATTCCCCTGAGGCTCCCCTCCATGGGAAACCCTACCTCCAGACTTCTGTGTTTTTGTGATGCTGCAGGGGAATCCCAGCAGTGCAAAAACGGGTGCTTCACTGGCAACAGAAGTCCGGAGCCAGGGCATCCCAGCGAGGGGAGCCTCAGTGAAATCACAGCATTGCAAAAACACAGAGGTCCGGAGGTGGGGTTTTGAGGACTTCCGTATTTTTGCGATGCTGCAATTTTGCTGAGGCTCCCCTCGCTGGGAAACCCCACCTCCGGATTTCCGTTGCCAGCGAAGCACCCATTTTTGTGCTGCTAGGATTCCCCTGCAGCATCACAAAAACACGGAAGTCCGGAGGTGGGGTTTCCCATGGAGTGGAGGGGAGCCTCAGGGGAATCCCAGCAGCGCAAAAACGGGCGCTTCGGCTGGCAAAAGGGGTTAATTTTGGGCTTGCACGCATTAATTGCTTTTCCATTGATTCCTATGGGAAACATTGTTTCATCTTACAAACTTTTCACCTTAAGAACCTTGTCCCGGAACCAATTAAGTTTGTAAGACAAGGTATCACTGTATCTGTGAGGGGTTGCCAAAAAGAGGAAGGGGGTCAATTTATTTCCCAAAACACCAGAAGGCAGGACAAGAAACAACAGGTGGAAACTAACCAAGGAGGGAAGCAACCTGGAATTAAGGATAAATTTCCCAACAGTGAGGACAATTAACCAGTGGAACAGCTTGCCACCAGAAATTGTGGGTGCTCCATCACGGGAGGTGTTTAAGAAGAGACTGGGCAGTCACTTGACTGAAATGGCATAGGATCTTCTGCTTGAGCAGGAGATGGACTAGAAGACCTCTAAGGTCCCTTCCAGCTCTATTCTGATTCTAAAAGGCAAGGCAACTGAGCTGTGGATCTAAGTATTTCCCACAAGATCATATGCTGCAACGTCCTGCCTGTCGGCGACTACTTCAGCTTCAACCACAACAACACAAGAGCACACAACAGATTTAAACTTAATATTAACCGCTCCAAACTTGACTGTAAAAAATATGACTTCACTAACCGAGTTGTCGAAGCGTGGAACTCATTACTGGACTCCATAGTGTCATCCCCAAACCCCCAACACTTTACCCTTAGATTATCTACGGTTGACCTATCCAGATTCCTAAGAGGTCAGTAAGGGGCGAGTACAAGTGCACTAGAGTGCCTTCCGTCCCCTGTCCAATTGCTCTCCTATATCTCCTATACCTTTCCTCTATTCCTATATCTCTTCTTCTATTCTTTCATTGATATATTCTATTCCTATATCTTCTTTTCTATTATTTCTTAGATATATTTTACTATGAGTATCTCCTCTATAACCTTCATCATGTATTTTACTATGTGTATATTGATATATACCCACTAAAACCCTCATTGTGTATTGGACAAAATAAATAAATAAATAAAATCTTCTGAGTATAAAGCCCACAAACTGACAGGTAATTTTGGTTCCTCCTGGTTTGGACCCGTTCTTTAGAACCGGCAGCAGGAATTTCCCCCTGCTTACCAAACCGGGAGTGATGGCCATTAGCTATGCCCACAAACTCTTGGTGCCGTCGTGTTGGTTTATTTGTTTTCACGCATGTGCAGAAGCCGGGTTTTCAGCACTGCGCATGCAGACGTGCCCATGCTGCACGGGAAAAAGCAAACTGTTAGCGAGATAAGTTGGAACCCACCCCTCACCTCTCAGCTACAGTCCTTATTAGGAAAGATGGAGGTCAGCCAATCTCAGTACATTTAAGCCTCCATCTTCAGAGGCCTCCCTTAGAAGGACCTTTGGTCTCTGATATCTTCTTCGTACAACTCAACCAACGTTCTGAAATCAAACCTGCCATTGACCTTGAGTCACAGTTCTCTTATCTCCTGCGCCTTCGACGGCCATGCGCTTGGCCAAGATCCAGGACCAGCTGACTCTTTTTGAAAAAGCTAATGACTTATCGCCAGTCTCGACCCGCTCTGATCGGTGTCGGCACCAGGGAGATAATCCGGGCCCATATATTTTGTTACAGAGCAGCTCAAATGCAGCCATTAGACTGGCACACATCGAAGGGCGGTGATATTTCAATGCCCCCATCTAAGTTTGGCCGTGACTGAGAAAGCCTACCGCTAAAGTCAATGAGATCTGAAAGAAAGGAGAATCCGGACGCGTATTAAACTTCCCTGTCATTCACAGAGCGCCATCTGTTCCTTAATTTCTTTCCCGCGTCGCAATGTGTTAAAAGTCCAACGACGCACGTACTGTTGCTTTCCCAGCACACAAGACGAGAGACGAGAATCTCATTAATGCTAATTTCGACCAGGAGCAAAAGGCAGAAGGCAATCCCGTGGGTGAACCAGAAAGTTTTGCTCCTTAAATATATTAAATATATTAAAGGGTTAAATAAGGTCCAGGAGGGACGTATTTTTAATAGGAAAGTGAACACAAGAACAAGGGGACACAATCTGAGGTTAGTTGGGGGAAAGATCAAAAGCAACATGAGAAAATATTATTTTACTGAAAGAGTAGTAGATCCTTGGAACAAACTTCCAGCAGACGTGGTAGATAAATCCACAGTAACTGAATTTAAACATGCCTGGGATAAACATATATCCATCCTAAGATAAAATACAGAAAATAGTATAAGGGCAGACTAGATGGACCATGAGGTCTTTTTCTGCCGTCAGACTTCTATGTTTCTATGTTTCTTATTTCCAGGTCGAATCTCTCTTTGGTCAGTTTCCATCCATTATTCCTTGTCTGGTCTTCGGGTGTCTTGGAAAACAGCCTGACCCCTTCCTCTCTGTGGTAGCCCCTCGGGTATTGAAAGACTGCTATCATGCTGCAACGTCCTACCAGTCAATGACGACTTCAGCTTCAACCGCAATAACACAAGAGCACGCAACAGATTCAAACTTAACACAAACCGCGCCAAACTTGACTGTAAAAAATATGATTTCAACAATCGAGTTATCGAAGCGTGGAACTCATTACTGGACTCAATTGTGTCAACCCCTAACCCCCAACACTTCTCCCTTAGACTCTCCACGATTGACCTCTCCAGCTTCCTAAGAGGCCAGTAAGGGGCGTAAATAAGTGCACTGGTGTGCCTTTCGTCCCCTGTCCAATTGTCTTTCTTTTCTTTCACCTATTTTATATATTCTCTTCCTTTCATATATCCTCTCCTCTAAGTTCACCTTCACCCTCTTTTATATTATCACATGTCTATCTTTCTTCCTATGTATTTGTGTATTGGACAAATGAATAAATAGAAATGTCTCCCCTGGTCCTTCTCTTTGCTAAACTAGCCATGCCCAGTTCCTGCAATCTCTCTTCGTATGTTTTAGTTTCCAGTCCCCTTATCATCTTGGTTGCTCTCTTCTGCATTTTCTCTAGAGTTTCAATGTCTGTTTTGTAGCGTGGTGGCGAAAACTGGATGCAATACGCTAGGTTTTCCCATTCCCAAGCTTGATGTTCTGTGGATGTTCTACCTGGTTGTGAAGGATGGGCTCAGTGATGGACTCCTACAGGTATGGTCAGGTACGCAGAACCGGTAGAAAAAAAATTGATTTTTTTTTCTTTTTTTCCCTTCTGGGCTCTGAGCATGTTTTTCCTATCGCAAGAAATGAGGTTGTATATGTATAATTTTAGAAGAGTTGTGTGCGTGTGTGTACATACGCATACAGTTTATTTATTTATTTATTTATTTATTTATTTATTTATTATTTATCTATCTATCTATCTATCTATCTATCTATCTATCTATTTATTTATTTATTTATTTATTTATTAGATTTGTATGTTTATATAGCAGATGTTGTGGTTAGCTCTGGCCCAGCTCCTGCCCCAAGGACTGTGGATGTGGGGGACGCATACCACATGCTGCAGGCCTGTTTTCCCCCCCCGGGGGAATCTGCTGATGAAGGCTTCTCTGACCAAGAAGACATGAGTGACAGGGTGGAGGAGAGTGTGACAGACAGCTCAGAAGGAGATCAATTATCTAGCTCCTCCTTAGATTCAGAACAAGAGTTAATGATACAGCCACGCATGGGGAGAGCGATGCATAGGCAACAACAACTGAGAGATTATTATCAAAGAAAATGAGGCCACCTGTGGTTGGGTGGGGCTGTGGTCATTAGTGAGGCTGCTATAAAGAGCAGCCTGTGGGTTTGGCCATTGTGGAGGATTATCTGATCATTGTGTTTCGTGACTGCTTTACTGACTTTGACTTTTTGTGTGCTGATTTTTCCCCGCTTTGAAACGAAACCAGGGCAAAGTGTGTTTCACTTTGTGAAAGAAGAAGGACTGTGAATTGCCTGACAGCTGCAAGCTAAGTATCACAGAACTGATAAGGGACTTGTACAAATTACCAGTTTGTTTGGAGACAAGTGCTCTTTGCTATACCAAAAGAGGGCTTAGTTTAAGTGACTTTTCATTATAAAGAACATTGTTTTGACTTTTCAAACGTGTGTGTGTCTGAAATTTGTACCTGTGAATTTTTGGGAGAAGTCTACCAGAGAGCCCGACAGAACAGTAGATAATGTATATTTTTTGTGCCTATGTGTAATATGTATGTACACATATGGTATATATACATAGAATTAAATATTATATTTTGGATGTTCAGTAATAGTAAGTAGAGAGGCCAGGCATCCTAACCCTAACCCAAACGCTTGACGTGAGTGACAAGAATAGGAGTCGGTATGTGTACCGTAAATAGGATAAATAGATGTCTATGTATATTTGTTGTGTTAAATGACGTTGATATGTTTTTTATAGTTTTTTTAATTTTTCTGTATGGTTTTTTATGTTTTTCCTTTTTTGTTGTGGTATTTTTTCTCCTCTTATTTTGTATTTTGTTTTTAAAGTTTATATACTAATAAAAATTATTTTTTTAAAAAAATGTATATTTTTGTGTGCCTGTGTGTAATACATAGGATTAAATTATATACCTAGGATTAAAGAATGTATTTTGGATGTTCAGTAATAGTAAATATCTTGTATCTCTTTGAGTTGAGGATAAGCCAGGCACCCTAACCCAAACCGTTGACGTCAAGTTGGCCACCTTTAAGCCAGTCACATGACCTTTAAACCACCCCCTGGTCACATGGTTGTCAAGCCACTCCCACCTGGTCACATGGTTGGCAAGCCACACCCACAAAATAGGCCACGCCCACAGTGTGGTCATAAAATATTTTTTCGGATGGGCTCCATAGTAAGAGGTCCTGCTTTCCTACCCCCAGCGCGGGAAACCACTTTGTTGTTCTAAACATTATCTGGTAATTAATTCACCCAGGCTTCAGAAAGTCCACCATTCCTCCAGAGTCAGGCCAGGCCAAGAAAAACAGGGCTTAGAGCAATGTCAACAAATTGGAGAGCTAATCCATTCTGCTCCCTTCCCGACCCAGGGCTGGGAGCCTCTGACATTTTTTCCCCAGTTGCTTTCCCCACCCCACACCTCTGTTAAGGTTCATTCTGTCTCCCCTTGACTTCCTCTCGGCCCCCTTGGGTCGCCCCGCTCAATGTGTGTTCCGCCACGGAGGAAGTAGCCAACGAGTGTTACAAGACTCCCTTTCTCTTGCCAATTGGCGGTAGATAATAAACAAAGCCAGTTTCTCTCCCGTTACTGGGAGTTGAAAGGTTTCCTCGTTTTTTTTTCACCCCAGCTCCCTTAAATTTCCTCTTGATGTTTAGCAAAAAGGAAGAAAGAAATCGGATTTGACCAGCCTGGTTCCTGGGTAGCTTCCGATCCGTGTCTTGTGAATACATTTTTAACCATTGTTCTCACCATTCCACTTGGCAAAGAAGATCTTACAAACCAGCCTCTTGGATCTCCGCCATGTCTCACCAGCATTGCCATTGTGCTGGGCTGAAATATGGGAGAGACCGACACAGACCTCAGAGAAGAATCAGAACTGCAGAAAAAAGACGCCTTAAACAAGATCTAAGTATTGCCCACAAGATCATATGCTGCAACGTCCTGCCTGTCGGCGACTACTTCAGCTTCAACCACAACAACACAAGAGCACACAACAGATTTAAACTTAATATTAACCGCTCCAAACTTGACTGTAAAAAATATGACTTCAGTAACCGAGTTGTCGAAGCGTGGAACTCATTACCGGACTCCATAGTGTCATCCCCAAACCCCCAACACTTTACCCTTAGATTATCTACGGTTGACCTATCCAGATTCCGAAGAGGTCAGTAAGGGGCGAGTACAAGTGCACTAGAGTGCCTTCTGTCCCCTGTCCTATTGCTCTCCCATATCTCCTATATCTTTCCTCTATTCCTATATCTCTTCTTCTATTCTTTCATTGATATGTTCTATTACTATATCTTCTTTTCTATTATTTCTTAGATATATTTTACTATGAGTATCTCCTCTATAACCTTCATCATGTATTTTATTATGTGTATATTGATATATACCCACTAAAACCCTCATTGTGTATTGGACAAAATAAATAAATAAATTGCTGCCAACCTGCCTTCCATTGAGGACCTGTATACTGAACAAGTCAAAAAAGAGGGCTGTGAAAATATTTACTGACCCCGCGCATCCTGGACATAAACTATTTCAACTCAAAACCACACTATAGAGCATTGCACACCGGAACAACTAGACACAAGCACAGTTTTTCCTCTCGAAGGCCATCCCTCTGCTAAACAAATAATTCCCTCACCACTGTCAAACTATTTACTAAGTCTGCACTACTATTACTACTAGTTTTTTCTCGTCGTTCCTATCACCCGTCTCCTCCTGCTTATGACTGTATGACTGTAACTTGTTGCTTGTAGCTTTAAGATTTTTATTAATATTCGTTGATTCCTGATGGATTATTTGTACCCTATGACAATCATTGTGTTGTACGTCATGATTTTTGACAAACGTGTCTTTTCTTTTATGTATACTGAGAGCATCTGCACCAAAGACAAATTCCTTGTGTGTCCAATCACACTTGGCCAATGAAGAATTCTATTCTATTCTATTCTATTCTATGACTTCATTTTGACTTTGCTGGAGAAAATCTGATTGGCTGATTAAAAAACCCAAGTTGCATATGCAGACATACACAGAGGAGCTGGGAAAACCAGTTTGAGAACCTTTTAGTGTTACCAATCATTAATCTGTAATTTTGACTGTGCAGAACGATTGCAAGAATTGTGCATGGCTAGCCTAGTGAATAGAAGGGCCAGGGGAGACATGATAGCAGTCTTCCAATATTTGAGGGGCTGCCACAGAGAGGAAGGGTTCAAACTATTTTCCAAGTCACCTGAGGGCCAGACAAGGAATAATGGAAGAGTAGATCCTTGGAACAAACTTCCAGCAGACGTGGTTGGTAAATCCACAGCAACTGAATTTAAACATGCCTGGGATAAACATATATCCATTGTAAGATAAAATACAGGAAATAGTATAAGGGCAGACTAGATGGACCAGGAGGTCTTTTTCTGCCCTCAATCTTCTATGTTTCTATTCTATTCTATTCTATTCTATTCTTATCCCAGAGTTCGGAACATCTCCAGTTCAAATGACATGGGGTGGTGGTGAAGTGACAGTAGCCTTCCAATATCTCAGGGGCTGCCACAAAGAAGAGGGAGTCCAGCTATTCTCCAAAGCACTTGAGGGCAGGACAAGAAGCAATGGGTGGAAACTAACCAAGGGGAGAAGCAATATAAAACTAAGGAGAAACTGCCTGACAGAACAATACTACCAATACGTACTTGACAAAACAAACAAATAAACAAACAAATAAATAAAACCTGAGCTGTAGGGCTTACCGATAGGGAGTAGAAGGAAAAACCCACCTCTGCTGTCAGGCATGGGGGAATTGAGATCCTCTTTCCCCCTAGGCCTTTACAATTCTATGCATGGTATGTATGCATGTATGTATGTTTGGTTTTTATATTAATGGGTTTTTAATAGTTTTTAACATCAGATTACTATTGTACATTGCTTTTATTGTTGCTGTTAGCCATCCCGAGTCTCCGGAGAGGGGCGGCATACAAATCAAATCAATCAATCAATCAATCAATAAAAATAAACAAAAATAAATAAATAAAAATAAACAAAAATAAATAAATAAAAATAAATTAAAACTAAACTAAACTAAACTAAACTAAACTAAACTAAACAATTAAATTAAGTTAAGTTAAGTTAAGTTAAGTTAAGTTAAGTTAAGTTAAGTTAAGTTAAATTAAATTAAATTAAATTAAATTAAATTAAATTAAATTAAATTAAATTAAATTAAATTAAATTAAATTAAATTAAATTAAATTAAATTAAATTAAATTAAATTAAATTAAATTAAATTAAATTAAATTAAATTAAATTAAATTAAATTAAATTAAATTAAATTAAATTAAATTAAATTAAATTAAATTAAATTAAATTAAATTAAATTAAATTAAATTAAATTAAATTAAATTAAATTAAATTAAATTAAATTAAATTAAATTAAATTAATCGCTATAATGTTTGGGAGATGGAACAGTCAGACCCAATGCTTCAGACAAGGTTCATAATAATGAATGGTTTTGGAAACATACACACACACACATAGTTCTGTGTCGCTCTTCAAGGTGGGAAACACCGATGATCCTAGATTAGCCAGATGACAGAACTGTGCTGTAATGAAACCGGCGTTCACCTGCCGTTTGTTTTTCTGCTGCGTTTTCCCCTGCCGTTAGGAGAACCACATCAAGGAAGGCCTGTCAATCAAGCAAGTTGAGATTCCAGCTCTGACTTTCATGTGCTAATGAGCGCTAATTAGGTAAACAGCGGAAAGCCCCTTGGTGAAAGTCAGCACCAGCTTTGCAGATCCCAGGCAGCAACTGGCAGGAAGGCAGGCCTTTATTTCAACATGTCCTTCCCTTTGTTTGGGGGAGTTGCACATCAGAGGGCGAGATGTGGTCATCAGGGGTGAAATCCAGCAGGTTACGACAGGTTCTGGAGAACCAGTAGTGGAAATTTTGTGTGGTTCAGAGAACTGGCAAATACCACCTCTGGCTGGCCCCAGAATGGGGAGGGAATGGGGATTTTGCAGTATCCTTCCCCTGGAGTGAGGAGGGAATGGAGATTTTGCAGTATCCTTCCCCCAGGAGCGGGGAGGGAATGGAGATTTTGCAGTATCCTTCCCCCAGGAGTGGGGAGGGAATGGGGATTTTGCAGTATCCTTCCCCTGGAGTGGGGAGGGAATGGGGATTTTGCAGTATCCTTCCCCCAGGAGTGGGGAGGGAATGGGGATTTTGCAGTATCCTTCCCCCAGGAGTGGGGAGGGAATGGGGATTTTGCAGTATCCTTCCCCCAGGAGTGGGGAGGGAATGGGGATTTTGCAGTATCCTTCCCCCAGGAGTGGGGAGGGAATGGGGATTTTGCAGTATCCTTCCCCCAGGAGTGGGGAGGGAATGGGGATTTTGCAGTATCCTTCCCCCAGGAGTGGGGAGGGAATGGGGATTTTGCAGTATCCTTCCCCCAGGAGTGGGGAGGGACTGGGGATTTTGCAGTATCCTTCCCCCAGGAGTGGGGAGGGAATGGGGATTTTGCAGTATCCTTCCCCCAGGAGTGGGGAGGGAATGGGGATTTTGCAGTATCCTTCCCCCAGGAGTGGGGAGGGAATGGGGATTTTGCAGTATCCTTCCCCCAGGAGTGGGGAGGGAATGGAGATTTTGCAGTATCCTTCCCCCAGGAGTGGGGAGGGAATGGGGATTTTGCAGTATCCTTCCCCTGGAGTGGGGAGGGAATGGGGATTTTGCAGTATCCTTCCCCCAGGAGTGGGGAGGGAATGGGGATTTTGCAGTATCCTTCCCCCAGGAGTGGGGAGGGAATGGGGATTTTGCAGTATCCTTCTCCTGGAGTGAGGAGGGAATGGAGATTTTGCAGTATCCTTCCCCCAGGAGTGGGGAGGGAATGGCGATTTTGCAGTATCCTTCCCCTGGAGTGGGGAGGGAATGGGGATTTTGCAGTATACTTCCCCTGGAGTGGGGAGGGGATGGGGATTTTGCAGTATCCCTCCCCTGCCACATCAGCCAAGGCGAACCACGTCCACCAAGCCATGCCCCCAGAACTGGTAGTAAAAAAAAAATAGATTTCACCATTGGTTGTGACGCTTGAATTGGGCTGGTCGGTTGACGCTCAGCAGTGGTTACAAATGACCTACTAACTTTGAGGCACCTGATGTCTTTGCTTAACTAACATCTTCTGCTGGTTCTTATTTTAACAAGCATTTGTCACTCAGGGTCTGGGGGTGTGCATGAAAATATCTTCTTGGTGTGGGGTTTGTACTGGTGGCTACATAGACAGGTCTTTGTAATTTTCTTGGCAGCAATCTGGTATGTTTTGGTGTTGTCTTCTTCTAAGATTTTTTTTAAATGTAGTTCCTCCTGACCAAGTCTAATAGACAGATATTCCTGGTTGCTCCCTACAGAGGTATTGGCCAGTTCCTATTTTGCTTACTTTGTCTGGAGACACCCACATTTAGAAGGTGCTGCTAAGGTGGGTAGTTGATTTAATGGATGAAGGGATAGATGGATGGACAAATGCAGATAAAAGCAGGTGGGTATATAAAGATGGACAGCTGGATGGGTAAAGTAGGTAAGGATGGATGAGTGGATGGATGGATGAATAGATTATAATAATAATAATAATAATAATAATAATAATAATAATAATAATAATAATAAATTAATTAAATTTGTATGCTGCCCCTCTCCATAGACTCGGGGTGGCTCACAGCAGTAATAGAAAAACAATATACAATACAAATCTAATAATTAAAACTAAAACTAAAAACCCATAATTTAAAAAACATTCACGCAGATAGATATAGATAGGTAGATAATGTAGATAAAGATGGATGGATGGATGGATGGATGGATGGATAGATAGATAGGTAAGTAAACATAGTGTATATACAGATGGATCGATGGTTACACTGATGGATATATGGCTAGCTAGACATGGATAAATAGATAAGACGGATGGATGGGTACAGAGAGTAATGGATGGGTATATGAAGCTGGACAAATACAGGTGGGTAAAGTAGATAAAGATGGATGGATGTACAGATGGATATGGTTAGATAAAGTAAATAGAGATGTATAGATGGACAGACGGATGGATACGTAGACATAGATGTGTATACACATGGATGGATGGATGGATGGCAGATAGATATAGAGAGAAATGGGTGTGTATATATAAAGATAGACAAACAGATGGACAGATATGGATGGATGGATGACATATTAGATGACAGTAGGTAAGCGAGATAATGATAAAACGGCTATTTAGCACTATCCTCATTCAAAGGAGTTTCACACCTCCCCACAATTATTTTTGTCCCGCAATAGCAGGGGTGGGCTACTGCCTGGACGGAGGAGAACACAGTGGGGTAGCAAAAATGGAGCTCCACCCCAGAGCACCCAATTTGCACTGAAAGATGTTGAAAGAAAATGCATAAGCCACACCCACAGAGTGGTAGTAAAATTTTTGTTAGCCCTTCACTGCCCAACAGCACTTTAAGAGTCCACCTAAACACATTCCCAAGACCTAACCTAACGTTCACTTGTTACCAAAATTAGACACTGAAAATAAAGACGCCACCCACTTCTGCGCCAATGCTGATTTTTTTTCACCAGCCGCTACTCTCACTGGCCTTCCCCACTCTTCCAGTTTTGGCTCCCACGTGCAAATATTTAGACAGTCTCAAGTTTAACCCTGTTCATGTCCACACCTTGCTGCCCTCTGTCCATCAGAAGAATCATGCTGAAGCAACTTGGCTCCTCGGTGTGAGATGCTTGCTTGGCATCAGCTGTGATTTATGATGTGCAAAAAAAATGATCTTCCAAGCCCTGTTAACAAGCTGATTTTACGGTGTATGTGTCTTCATCTGAGAAGATGTATTTATTTATTTATTTCGACTTCTCTGCTGCCCAGTCCCAAAGGACGCAGGGCGGCTTACAATAATATAAAATTACAAATACAGTGGTACCTCTACCTAAAAATGTCTCTACTTACGAACTTTTCTAGATAAGAACCGGGTGTTCAAGATTTTTTTGCCTCTTCTCAAGAACCATTTTCCACTTACAAACCCGAGCCTCCAAATCTGTAACTGGAAAAGCCTCCATGGGGCCTCTCTAGGAATCTCCTGGGAGGAAACAAGGCCGGAAAAGGAGAAGCCTCCTCCTCTCTAGGAATCTGCTAAAAGGAAACAGGGCCAAAAAAGGCGGGGAGAAGCCTCCTTGGGTCCTCTCTATGAATCCCCTTGGAGGAAACAAGGCCAGAAAAAGCAGGGAGAAGCCTCCTTGGGGCCTCTCTAGGAATCTCCTGGGAGGAAACAGGGCCTCCACCCTCCCTGTGGTTTCCCCAACCACATTATTTGCTTTTACATTGATTCCTATGGGAAAAATTGCTTCTTCTTACAAACTTTTCTACTTAAGAACCTGGTCATGGAATGAAGAGGTACCACTGTACAATAAAAAATATATAAAGTCTAAAACTATAAAACCCCAATTAAAACCCACAGTTAAACTATCCAATCAGCAAACATCCATACCATTCAGTTCAGTTACTGTGGATTTATCTACCACGTCCAACAGACGTGGTAGATAAATCCACAGTAACTGAATTTAAACATGCCTGGGATAAACATATATCCATCCTAAGATAAAATACAGAAAATAGTATAAGGGCAGACTAGATGGACCAGGAGGTCTTTTTCTGCCGTCAGACTTCTATGTTTCTATGTTTCTATTCACACAATTGGGCCATGAAAAATGTACAATTCATGGGCCACAGACCCGCTGGCAAAACCAGGTCTTTGCGGCCTTGCGGAAGGCCAGTAGGGTGGGAAAGTACGGACATTGGGGTGGGTGGGGGTGGAGTAGATTCCATGGAGCCGGGGCGGCAACAGGGAAGGCCCTCCCCCACGGCCCCGCCAACCTGCATTGCTTAGTCGATGGGACCTGGGGGAGGCCAACTCTGTGTGCTCTTATTGGTCTCTGGGAGTTTTGTGGTAGGAGATACAATTTTGTAGACATTCATCTGCCTTGACTCCGCTACCGACTCTCATTTTCGGTCAGAGAAGTCCAACGTTCAGATAATATACACTGCTCAAAAAAATAAAGGGAACCCTTAAAAAACAGAATATAACTTCATGTAAGTCAAACCTCTCTGAAATCAAACTGTCCACTTAAGGAGCAACACTGATTGACAGTCAATTTCACCTGCTGTTGTGCACATTCAATTTTGTACAGAATAAAGTATTCAATGAGAATATTTCATTCATTCAGATCTAGGGTTGTGTTCTTTGAGTGTCCCCAGACCAGGTTTGGGACAGACCTGGAGAAAGTCTATTGTTGTGCCTGATAAAGTTCAACACTAACTTGATGGTACCTAATCAATCAATTGAAAGGAAGAAAGGCAGTTAGACAGTCCCAACCATCCATTCATCCATCAATGGGGTTTCTCGGAGTGTTAAAATGACTTGACGTCACCTAATCAATCAATCAATCCCTTCCACTGATACTGGATCAATAACCTCATTTTCCTGCCCCCTTTTCCAAAAGTTTGTGCCCTGGCAATAAACTATTGCATAAATTGTGCAGTATACTCTGGAGCTTGAATAAAACCACTGAGAATCATTTCACAGGGTTTAGTACAACAGAATCCGGATGCAATTTATCATGTTTATATTAAACTCATGTTTATTATTCATAAGCTGTTTCTTATTCAAAATACTCATCGCTATTCATGATAAACTCGTAATAAGCTCCACTTATATTCATAATAAACTCCTGTTCAAAGGACAAGCCAAAAATTTCATTGACTGACTTAAAGAATATTCTTGGCATAAATATATTGTCTCTCCCCTCCCCACCTCTCCTCTCCCCTTTCCCTCCCATCTCTCTTTTCCTCTCTTTTTTCTCTTCTCTCTCCCCCACCATCCTCTTTCCTGTCTTTCTCTTCTCCCCTCCCTTCTCTTCTACTTTGCTTTCTCTTTTCCCCTCTCCTCTCTCTTCTCTTCTCCCCTTTTCTCTTCTCTCCTCTATCACTCTTCTCTTCTCCTCTCCTCTATCTCTCTTCTCTTCCCTTCTCCCCTTTTCTCTTCTCCTCTCCTCTATCTCTCTTCTCTTTTCTTCTCTTCTCTTCTCTTTTCTCTTCTCCTCTCCTCTATATCTCTTCTCTTCTCCCCTTTTCTCTTCTCCTCTCTTCTATCTCTCTTCTCTTTTCTTCACTTCTCTTCTCCACTTTTCACTTCTCCTCTCCTCTATCTCTCTTCTCTTCCCCCCTTTTCTCCTCTCCTCTATCTCTTTCTCTTCTCTTCTTTCCTCTTCTCTAATGTCTCTTCTCTTCTCCACTTTTCTCTTCTGCTCTCCTCTATCTCTCTTCTCTTTCCTTTTCTCTTCTCTTCTCCTCTCCTCTATCTCTCTTCTCTTCTCCCCTTTTCTCTTCTCCTCTCTTCTATCTCTCTTCTCTTTTCTTCACTTCTCTTCTCCACTTTTCACTTCTCCTCTCCTCTATCTCTCTTCTCTTCTCCCCTTTTCTCCTCTCCTCTATCTCTTTCTCTTTTCTTCTCTCCTCTCCTCTCCTCTAATGTCTCTTTTCTTCTCCACTTTTCTCTTCTGCTCTCCTCTATCTCTCTTCTCTTCCCTTTTCTCTTCTCCTCTCCTCTATCTCTCTTCTCTTCTCCCCTTTTCTCCTCTCCTCTATCTCTTTTTCTTTTCTTCTCTCCTCTCCTCTAATGTCTCTTCTCTTCTCCACTTTTCTCTTCTCCTCTATCTCTCTTCACTTTTCTGCACTTCTATTCTCCCCTTTTCACTTCTCCTCACCTCTATCTCTCTTCTCTTCTCCCCTTTTCTCTTCTCCTCTCCTCTATCTCTCTTCTCTTCTCCCCTTTTCTCTTCTCCTCTCCTCTATCTCTCTTCTCTTCTCTTCCCTTTTCGTTTCTCCTCTCCTCTATCTCTCTTCTCTTTTCTTCACTTCTCTTCTCCCCTTTTCACTTCTCCTCTCCTCTATCTCTCTTCTCTTCTCCACTTTTCTCTTCTCCTCTCCTCTATCTCTCTTCTCTTCTCTCTTCTCCTCTCCTTTAATGTCTCTTCTCTTCTCTTCCTTTATCTTTGTCTCTTCTACTTTCTCTCGTCTCTCCCCCTCTCCTCTTTCTCCCCTCTCTCTCCTCTCCTCCCCCCCTCTCTTAGCTCTTTCTCTTGTAATGTAATGCATCTCGTCTTCTCAAGGAGGAAAACAGAACCTGAGTTCTGCAAAGCCGTGTCAGCCATTCCCCCGCCTTCATTCTTTTCCTTTTTAAGCCAGCCGTTCTATATTTAAACTTACCATGCCAGAAATAGTGTAACCCGAGGTGGCCATAAATGCGCATTTTAATATTCTGCACACCCTGGAACATCCATCTTCTGGAGAGGTCTAATCCAGGCGTAAATCAACGCGCTCTCTGGGGTGTATTTATCCCTGGGCTCCCTTCAAAATGGACCTGGCTGGGCCTAAAGAAAGTCCCACTAAGATGATGATGATGATGATGATGATGATGATGATGATGATGATAATAATAATAATAATAATAATAATAGCAATAGTAATAGTAATAGTAATAGTAATAATAGTAATAATAATATCATCAATAATAATATCAATAATAATAATAACAACAACAACAACACACCAGACATCCTGATTGTGGAGAAAAAGAAAGTATTGGTCATCGACATCACTATCCCAGGGGACAGCAGAATTGAGGAGAAGCAGCTAGAGAAATTAGTGAAATACGAAGATCTAAAAATCGAGCTGCAACGACTCTGGCATAAGCCCGTGAAAGTGATCCCAGTGGTACTTGGCATGCTGGGCGCAGTACCAAAGGATCTCAGGGGACATTAGAAAACCATCGGAATTGACAAAATCTCCATCTGTCAATTGCAATAAGCTGCTTTACTGGGATCGGCAAAAATAATTCGCCGCTACATCACGCAGTCCTAGGTGCTTGGGAAGCGCCTGACTGGTGATGAAATACAAAATCCAGCATAGTGATCTTATTTGCTGTGTTGTATTGATGATGATGATGATGATGATGATGATGATGATGATAATAATAATAATAATAATAATAATAATAATAATAATAATAATAATAATAATGGGGTTAATTCCAGCTCTCTGGTTTCACTGGTCCTCCCCCCCCAAAAAAAATCCAGGCAGCAGCCCACTCCTGAATCTATTTTAGCAGTGGCTGGAAAACAAGGGCAGAGATTGGAGAATCTAAAATTCTGCCACATAATGGAGCTCAGATGATATGATAACAAGATGGTAGAACTATCTAATGACAAGTACATCTAATTTTATTTATAGATAGATTCATCTTATGATAAATAAGCTCAGAGTCTTCGGAGAGGGGCGGCATACAAACAAACAAACAAACAAACAAACAAATAAATAAATAAATAGATATAAAATAAAATAAAATAAAATAAAATAAAATAAAATAAATCTAATTTCCTATTTAACAGTCTACACCAGTGCTTCCCAACCTTGGCGAATGCTGGCTGGGGAATTCTGGGAGTTGAAGTCCAGATATCTTCAAGTTTATTTGTTTATTTGTTAAACCTAACAAGTCACTACACAACAATAACAATGCTACAAAATGTTGACCTCCAGCATTATCTTCACGGAAATTAGAAGGAAGTATTAGCAGGACTCACACAGGGCACTAAAAAAACCAGGAATCATCCCCGGTGTTTTCATGGGAGGACTCTGTCTGTGTGTTTAAATAACTGGATATTTGATGGATTGATTAATTGACTGATAGATTGATTGATCAACCCACAGATGGCTGGAGGTTGATGTGGAAGACAGAAAGCAAGTGTAGCTCAACACACAGGCCTGGAAGCGAAAGTATTTGCACACAAACAGTGTCAAGTTGTTGGGGGTTTTGTGGGGTGGCAATCTAGCGTGTCGCCTGCTTGTCACGCCCCGCCTCCGAGCCAAGATTTATAACCGAAAGGGTGAGAAATGCGTCGTGTAGAAGGGGCGGCTCTGCCCTTCAACAGAAAGCAGCCTTTTTCTTCCTCTGCAAACACAGAGAAACACAGAATTATTTCCAGCGGTTCAAATCTCACAGAGATTATAGACAGAGTGCATACACAGTCCTAGTCCTATCCGTGCGGGTGAGCAAGGTGGTTTTAGTTGTTTCTGCTTAGTGTAGGGCATCTACAGAGGTCATGCCATCACTGATATCCATATTTAGTTTAAATAATGCATCAGGACAGAGAGAGAGGGAGGGAGAGAATAGAGATAGAAAGGTAGGTAGGTAGGTAGATAGATAGATAGATAGATAGATAGATAGATAGATGATAGATATTGATTAGATAGGCAAAGAGAGAGATGATAGAGATAGCTAGATAGCTGGATGGATGGATGGATGGATGGATGGATGGATGGATGGATGGATGGATGGATGGATGGGCTGGCAGGCAGGCAGGCTGGCAGATAGATATTGATTAGGTAGGGAAATAGATAAATAAATTAGATAGAGATAAAATATAGAAAGAGAGATGAAAGAGACAGTGAGATTGATTAGATAGGGAGAGATCGATATACTGTATACTGTAAGATAGATAGGTAGATAGATAGATAGATAGATAGATAGAGATAGAAAGATAGAAAGAGAGAGAGATTGATTAGGTAGGGAAATAGATAAATAAATTAGATAGATATAGAAAGATAGAAAGAGAGAGAGATTGATTGATTAGTTAGGGAGATAGATATTGATTAGATAGGAAAATACATAAATAAATTAGATGGATATAGAAAGATAGAGATGATAGAGAGATGGATGGATCGATTGTGGGTGGGTGGATGGATGGATGGATGGATCCTCCATCTCTCTTCCTCTTTCTCTCTCCTTCCCTTATTTCTTCCCCCCCCCTCTTCCCCTCCCCTCTTTCTCTTTCTCTTTCTCTCTTTCTCTCTTCCTCTTTCCTTCCCTTATTTCTTTCCCTTCTCTTTCTCCCTGCCCTCTTTCTCTCTTTTTCTCTCTTCCTCTGTCTCTCTTGCTCCCTTCTATAGATTTTCTATATCTTTTCCCCAGGAAGGAAGGAAGGAACAGGGGAAGGAGAAGGGGAAAAGGAAGAAGTGAACATAGGTAGCCTGGCTTCTTTCCTAAGCCCAAGGCCTCAACGGTCAGAGCGAACTTCTGGAAAGTGGACATTGCCAAAGGCATCAATAATTAAGGCCCAGCGGCGAATTTTTCCTGGGGCTCAAAAGGGCCGAGCGCGGACTAAGCTGGGTTGAGCCCAGCGCTGAGTGATGGCGCCAGCCTGGACAGGGCAGCCCCTCCCATCGTTGGCAAGGCGGGGAAGGGAGGGAGGGAGGGAGGGAGGGGAAGGGAAGGGTTGGTCGGCAAGCCGCCTTGAAATTCAAGCTTCTGGAATTTCTCTTCTGGGCGGAATTTCTCTCCCTTCAGCAAAACCCAGCCTTTGTTTTCCTGCGTGGATTGGGCTCTTTCCCTTTCACTTAAGAAATGTCTTTATATATAATACTTCATGTCTATGCTCTTCAATATGTATTGTGTATTGGGCAAAATAAATAAATAATAAATAAATAAATAATATACGTGCAAGAGTTATGCTTCCTGCCCACTCCCTCCCCATTTTAACCCGGCCTAAGGTGTGAATAGAATAGGACAGAATTCTTTATTGGCCCAGTGCGATTGGACACACAAGGAATTTGTCTTTGGTGCAGATGCTCTCAGTGTACATAAAAGAGAAGATATATTTGTCAAGAATCATGAGGTACAACACTTAATGATTGTCATAGCGGTCAAATGAGCAATGAGGAAACAATCAATATTAATATATACTGCTCAAAAAAAATAAAATAAAGGGAACACTCAAAGAACACATCCTAGATCTGAATGAATGAAATATTCTCATTGAATACTTTGTTCTGTACAAAGTTGAATGTGCACAACAGCATGTGTGAAATTGATTGTCAATCAGTGTTGCTTCCTAAGTGCACAGTTTGATTTCACAGAAGTTTGATTTACTTGGAGTTATACTGTGTTATTTAAGTGTTCCCTTTAATTTTTTGTGAAAATGATTGCCAATCAGTGTTGCTTCTTAAGTGCACAGTTTGATTTACTTGGAGTTATATTGTGTTGTTTAAGTGTTCCCTTTATTTTTCGGAGCAGGGTACATCGTAAAGATACAGGCAACAAGTTACAGTCATACAGTCATAAGTGGGAGGAAATATAGGAATGATGAGAAAAAACTAATAGTAATGCAGACTTAGAAAATAGTTTGACAGTGTGGAGGGAATTATTTGTTTAGCAGAGTGATGGCGTTTGGCAGGGGGAACTGTTCTTGTTTCTGTTGTCTTGGTATGCGGTGCTCTGTAGCGACATTTTGAGGGTAGGAGTTGGAACAGTTGATGTCTAGGATGTGAGGGGTCAGTAAATATTTTCACTGCCCTCTTTTTGACTCGTGCAGTATACAGGTCCTCAATGGAAAGCAGGTTGGCAGCAATTGTTTTAATCTGCAGTTCTGACTCTCGCCTGAAGTCTGTGTTGGCCTTGTTGGGTTGCAGAACTGAACCAGACAGTGATAGAGGTGCAGATGACAGACTCAGTGATTCCTCTGTAGAACTGTATCAGCAGCTCCCAGATTCAGGTGCACCCAAGAGGGGTCTCAGGTCCCCCACCTCTCTTTCTTTGGTCGGCCTACCTCACGGGTTTGTTGTCATTTAGGAAAACTAGGAAGTAATGTTCATCTGTGCAGCATTAGATTGGTAATAGATGGAAGAGTTATATACATAGAAATAATATAAAATCTGTCGGGATTAGTATTGTCCTGAGGTAGTAGAAAGGCTGTAATTGTTATATTTGGCTTAGAAGTCAGATAGATAGATAGATAGATAGATAGATAGATAGATAGATAGATAGATAGATAGATAGACAGACAGACAGACAGACAGACAGACAGATAGATAAGATTAGATAGATAGATAGATAGATAGATAGATAGATAGACAAGATAGATAGATAGATAGATAGATAGATAAGATTAGATAGATAGATAGATAGATAGATAGATAGATAGATAGATAGACAAGATAGATAGATAGATAGATAAGATTAGATAGATAGATAGATAGATAGATAGACTAGATAGATAGACAAGATAGATAGATAGATAGATAGATAGATAGATAGATAGATAGATAGATAGATAGATTAGGTAGATAGACAGACAGACAGACAGACACACACACACACACATAGAGAGAGAGAGAGAGTGAGTGAAAAAGCTGTTGAGTCATGATGAACGTGATTGGTTAAGAATTGTATAAGCTGTAATGCACCTTTGCATAGGTGTGGTTTGTGGTTTGTAGTGGCTACAACAAACAAATAATAATAATAATCTCAGGAAAGGCACCAATAACTGTCCACTAACTGTCCACTTAGGCAGCAACACTGATGGACAATCCATTTCACCTGCTGTTGTGCACATTCAACTTTGTGCAGAACAAAGTATTCAATGAGAGTATTTCATTCATTCAGATCTAGGGTGTGTTATTTGAGTGTTCCCTTTATTTTATTTTTAGTGGTATATTTTAAGGTAGGCATTCATTGATGTATAATGGAATTGTGGAGAAAATAAAGAGTTTTTTTTTTTAAAAAAATGTTAGTCTCGAGTATTTGGGGTGAGGGGTGAGAAGACCCGAAGCTTGTGCTGGGGACCCCCTAAATCTTCCTTTCAAGGAGAATGTGGAAAGAATTTTCTCCCCTTTTTCTCCCCCCCAAATGGAGGGGGGACTCAGTAGGGTGGGGGTTTTGGGTGGGTTGAGGGACTACGGAATAACCACTTCTATAGTCCAGGCTGAAACGATAGGAGTGCCCCAAAACTGAATCCCGCACCCCCTCATTTTCCATAGAAACCCCTGCCCACCCTGTCCATTCCTCTCAAACCAACCTCCTACACACACACACACACACACACACATACACACCCGACTTTAATGGGTCTGACATAGAAACAGAAACACAGAAGATTGACAGAAAAAGACCTCATGGTCCATCTAATCTGCCCTTATACTATTTCCTGTATTTCATCTTAGGATGGATCTATGTTTATCCCAGGCAGGTTTAAATTCAGTGACTGTGGATTGACCAACCACATCTGCTGGAAGTTTATTCCAAGCATCTACTACTCTTTCAGTCAAATGATATTTTCTCACGTGGCTTCTGATCTTTCCCCCAACTAACTTCAGATTGTGTCCACTTGTTCTTGTGTTCATTTTCCTGTTAAAAACACTTCCCTCCTGAACCTTATTTAACTCTTTAACATATTTAAATGTTTAAATCGTGTCCCCTCTTTCCCTTCTGTCCTCCAGAGTCCAGACTATACAGACGCCCCCTCCTCCTTCTTTTACACTAAGTTTTACACCATCGATTTTTTTTTTAAAAAAATCTTCACAAGGGGGGTAGGTGGTGGTGGTGGGGTATACGGGGACTTACTTAGCAAGCCAAGCGGGAAGTGGAGATGGAGGGGGGAGTGAGAGGGAGGGACGAGTCAGCCCCTTTAAGGGTATTTTCGAAGTCCAGATTTCGTAGAGGGGAAAAAAGAGATTTAACACTCCCGCCAACAAACAGAAACCCAATTGTTCCGTTTCGGAAAGGTTGGCCGGACGCCTCTTGTTTCTTGCATTCCAACGTTCATTTGTTTATCAATTAGAAATGTGTAATTACTTATAATTATTGGCTTATGCTTGTATGTATTGATTCATTATAAATGTATAATTTTAAAATAATGATTTCCCTACACTTCATTTATTTATCAATTATAAATGTATAATGTATAATTATTGTCTTATACTTCTCCATTGTACATGTATAATTTTTAAATAATGATTTCCCCACGCTTCATTTATTTAGCAAATAAAAATTTATACTGTATTATGCATTTCTTATAAATGTCCGTTGATCAATTCTGTCTCTGTCTCTGTCTGTCTGTCTCTGTCTCTGTCTGTCTGTCTGTCTGTCTGTCTCTCTAATCTATCTATCTATCTATCTATCTATCTATCTATCTATCTATCTATCTATCATATACCTACCTACCTACCTACCTACCTATCTATCTATCTAGTTTCTTATACCGGTTTATTATTTGTTTGTTTCTTATTTATTTCAACTTATCTATTCCCCCCCCCCCTTCTATTTTCAATAAACAATATTCCTTCCTTGCAACTTTTTTGGTCTGTTTTTCACATCCATTTTCAATTGATCTTCCCCGGCCATCTCCGCTCCCTGCTGATTTTATTTCGTTGCGCTAGGCAAAAACTTGGCAATCAGGGTTAATTCAAGGAAAAGCAATTGGGTTAGAAATTGACAACGAAATAACCAGAGGGGATTTGAACGGCAGGGATAAGTACACACCCCTTGTGCTTTTTTGTTTTTTCTTTCTTTAATTCCATCAATACGGTTTGAACTCATCAAAGGAAAATAGTAAAGAGAAGGAATTAGGCGTAGTAGGCGAGTTCGCAGCCTAGAGTGATTTATTTAAAAGGAATAAAGTCGGGGGGTATGAATGCATAAAATAAGTAATAGCTATCTGAACATCTGGCTTGATCACCCATAAGGATAGTAATAAGTCAAGCCCTTGGATTGGATTTTTTTTTAAAAAATATTTTAAAAAGTTTATTTATTTGCTTCATTTGCTTATTTATTTATTTGCTGGTACGTAAATGAGAGCTTATGCACCGGAGACAAATTCCTGGCGTGTCCAATAACTCTTTCTTTCTTTCCTTCTTTCTCTTTTCTTGCTTTCTCTCCCCGTCTGTCTCTATCTTTCTCTATTTCCCTACCTAATATCTATCTATCTATCTATCTATCTATCTATCTATCTATCTATCTATCTATCTATCTATCATCTATCTATCATCTATCTATCATCTATCATCTATCTATCTATCTATCTATCTATCTATCTATCTATCTATCTCTGACTATATATCTATCTTATTATTTCTCTTTCTTTCTTTCTTTCTTTCTTTCTTTCTTTTTCTGTCTCTGTCAATGTACAGTATATGTCTGTCTATCCAACCAACCCACCCACCCACCCACCCACCCACCTACCTACCTACCTAATCTATCTCTCCCTCCCTCTCTCCCCCCCCCCCAATGCCTTTATTATTTTTACCAATAACTCAACGGGGCGAACATATTCACACTTTCCTCCTCTGATTTTCCCCATAACACCAACCCTGTGAGGTGGGTCGGGCTGAGAGAGAGACAGAGAGACCGGCCCAAAGTCACCCAGCCAGCTTTCTTGTCGAAGGCAGGACTAGAACTCCCAGTCTCCTGGTGGTTATAGCCCTAAATCAGCCAGCCCATACTACAACTCACCATCTCTGGGCCAAAGGCTGAACCGGGAGAAACCCCACCGACGCAATGGAATCTGAGCAAAGGGTATAGGATGGCGCTGCGAACCAGCGCAGGTCATTCCCAAGGGCATTGGATAAAGTGGATACACTCGCGCGGGTCAGGGTTGTTTCCATCCCAGCCGGCTCTCTGTTTCTATGGAGATAAACACAGGATTTTAGACAAGGTTCGGCGATTTCCTCCTCTTGGGCCGCTTTAGGATGCGGCGGCGCGATGTAGGAACAAGCGGGGGCTTTTCCCACAAAACTTTATTTTCATTTTTTTTTTATTTTTCCGCGCACAGGAGAGAGAGAGAGATACGGCTAAACGGCTAGGAGCAGCTCTTCTTGGAATATCGAATTAAATCCGGTTTGTTTTTATTTGCGAGGGTTTAAGCGCCCCAATCCGTCAGCGCGGAATTAAGTTCCAACCTTGAAGTCATTGTTGGCGCGACCTATTTTAGAAACCGCTGGGAGGTGTGCAATTGTTTCTTTTTAAAAAAGCGAATTAAATACTACCTGTGGGTTTAAAGCTCACCTTGCTATAGAACCAATAGATTTCTTTCTTACCTATTTGGGGGAATCGAGTCCTGTTTCTTGATCACCCCGAAGGCTTCTTATAGATCCCGCACCAGCCTCGGCAGCTCCTATTCTCTCTCCGGACTGATCAAAAGTTTTTAAGTAGCAGCGATTTTTTGGGCGGGGGGGGGGCACAAAACGTGTGTTTCTGGAGATATTTCCCAGACCAAACTATTGATATTTTACAGCGCGGAACTGGTTCAAATAAAAACCCGTAATTTAACTTGACTGCCTGCTTGGCGATCATCCTTTTTTTTCTTTCCCTTTCTCCTTTTCTTCTTTCCTTCCTTCGTTTTTTCTTTTCCTTTCGTTTCTATCCTTTCTTTTTCTTTCCACCTTTCTTTCCTCCCTTTCTCCTTCCTTCTCTCCCTTCCTTTCACCCACCCTCCCTCCCTCCCACTCTTCCTCTCTCCCTCCCTCTCTCCTTCCCTCCCTCCCTCCCCTCCTTCCTTTCTCCCTTCCTTTCTCCATCCCTCTCTCCCTCCCTCCCTTCCGCTTTCTTGCTTCCTTCCTTCTTTCCTTCCTTTCGCCTCCCTTCAGCCCCCTTACTTCTTCTCCTTTCTCTCTTTTTCTTCCTTCATTCCTTCTTTCCTTCGTTCCTTCGTTCCTTCGTTCATTTCTTCATTCCTTCGTTTCTTCCTTCCTTCCTTCCTTCCACCTCCCTTCAGCCCTCTTGCTTCTTCTCCTTTCTCTCTTTCCCTTCCTTCCTTCCTCCTTCCTTCTCTCCCTCCCTTCCATAAATATATGTGTGCGAATTTGCATAATTTTGGCTTTATTTATTTTATCCTGTTCGTGTCGCGCATATTGGAGGGGGGGAGCCTTTGAGAGCTGCAGGCAGCGAAATTTCCTTTTAATGTATGCCGGTTAGTGTACATTCAAAGCGACCATAAAGTTATTCTAAGTCTGAGTCTATGTGTAAAGACTTTGTAAAAGAACGAAATGAGAAATTCGTGAACATATCTGTATAGGAATAAAAATAAACAAAAACTTTTAAAAGAAAAGCTATTCTAAGTCTCAAACATCCCAGCTTCCGTTTTCTTGCAGAAGTTTCATGACGCAAACAACTAAATGATGTTTATAGTTTGAGTAATGAAATGTCTGCAAGAAATAACCGAATGCGGAGAGTACCAAGGACCCCCACAGTCCCTCCTCCTCCTCCTCCTCCTCCTCCTCCTCCTTCTCCTCCTTTAGTCCTGATTATGCCACCTAGTTGGGTAATGAAAGGTCCACAAGAAAACAACAAAGGACTCATTTTTTTCAACCCCGAGCTGCAAATATTCCCCTTTATTGGTACATCTCAGTCTAAACGGATCCAGATCACACATACATACCCCAATATTTTACCCATTCTGCCCCCTCCGCCCCCAGATTCTTTCCAAGTTTTTCTTTTCCCAGCTGTCAGCGCGACGCTCCCATAAGCCAGCCTCTTCTAAAAGCGCTGGATGACAACACTGCCCATCGTCCACAACCACTCAAACACGCTGAAAAAGGAGAGTCGTGCGGCGTTTCTGGAAGGGGTGTGTGTTGCTCGTTAGACAAGACCGATATTTTAGGGGTTCCTAAGTGCCTCCCCCTTATTTTAAACGGGGAGGGGTTAATAAGCTTCCTACCACACCGGAGGGAAGGAGGGAGGGAGAGAGAGAGAGAGAGAAGGAGGGAGGGGGAAGGGGGAGGGAGGGAGGAAAATTAAGCTCCTGCGAGGGAGGGGAGCCAGCGAAGGAGGCAAACCATTCCCTCTGGGAATCTGCTTTTTCCGACTAGCGTTTGCTCCCCGTTTCTTGGCTGTTTGGGGGGGGGGACATAGCCACCCCCAAAACGACGCAAGGAAGGCGGAGAGGCGTTATTCGTGTGTGTGTTTACGCCTCCCCCCCGCCCCCAAATCAGGAGGAACGGGAGAAAGAGCAGCCGAAGGAAGACGGAGGATTCTTAAGGTGGGCGAAACTTTGGAAGCGAAAGTTTCGGGGGGAGGGTGGGGGAGGGGAGGATCAGGTGGGAGCGCGTCGGTCTGCCCTGCAGTCTCTCTCGTAAGTCTCCCGCCTGGCCTCTGCTGCTTTGTTTGCCGGCCTCGATCCTTAAAGGATTGTCTCCCCACTCTATTATTATTATTATTATTATTATTATTATTATTATTATTATTATTATTATTATTATTATTAGTAGTAGTAGTAGTAGTAGTAGTAGTATTGTTGTTCTTGTTCTTCTTGTTCTTGTTCTTGTTTTGTTGTTGTTCTTGTTCTTGTTCCTATTAATATTATCATTATATTTACAAAAAAGAGTAATACACAGCAAACGAGATTGATATGCTATATTTTGTATTACTATATCACAAGTCCAACACTTTCCAAGCGTCTCGGATGATTTATTATTATTGTTGTTGTTGTTGTTGTTGTTGTTATTATTATTATTATTATTATTATTATTATTATTATTATTATTAAGCTAGTCTTTGGAATAAGAATGTTCGTGTCCGGGAGTAGCTCCACAATTAAAAAGCTGCTCCTGGATTGGGGAGGGTGAATTTAGCTCTTCTGCAAATGTCAAAGCTTAGCCAGGTAAATTTCCTGTCGAGATAAAACGGGCAGCACACTCTGAATTCTACCTGGAAGTAAATACAACGGGCTTGCTTTAAATAAAGACATATTAGGGATATATTTTCTTAACAACAGCTTGTTTTATTGGTAATGTTCCACTATAGTATCGTATCGTATAGTAAATAAATAAGTAAGTAAGTAAGTAAGTAAGTAAGTAAGTAAGTAAGTAAGTAAGTAAGTAAATAAGTAATGTAATGTAATGTAACGTGTAGTATACTGTATAGGATATAATATAGTATAGTATAGTATAATAATATAACAACATAACGTAATGTAATGTAATGTGTAGTGCAGTATAGTGTATAGAATATAATGTAATAATATAATAATGTAGTATAGTATAGTATAGAATAGTATAGAATAGTATTATAATATAATATAATATAATATAATATATATAATATAATATAATATAATATAATATAATATAATATAATATAATATAATATAATATAATATAATATAATATAATATAATATAATATAATATAATATAATATAATATAATATAATATAATATAATATAATATAATATAATATAATATAATAATATAATATTTCCCGGTGACTGTTTTGGTAGAACTTCCTCAAGGGTCCAAATTAGTCAAACCGCCGTTCTTGTCTTCCAATTTATTTCAAAAGTGGATCCTTCGTCTTTTTTTTTTAGTAGCATTTTTGTTGAGCTAAAATGCAGCTGGATAGAAACCTCCCTGGATTTGGGGCGTGGAGGCGCGCGCGGGATTGCGCAGGTGCGTCCTGGTGAAAGGATAATCCAGGTTTCCAGCCTGGGTGGCAAAATCTGGCTTCAGGAGTTTTCCCGAGCTGGTTTGCTAATTTGTTTTAAGGGACCTAGCTGGGAATTGGGGAGCAAAGCCAGAAGCGTTTCCTTCCCTCCCTTTAGTCCATAAGGAGGGTCCCAGACGCAGACTCGTGTCCTGAGCCCCCTAACAATTTTACATCCCCAAGCGTGGAATTATATCCAGTACAGACGTACATTGGGTACGCCAGTTTGCAGACGGTTGGAAACAGAGACGGTTTGCAAGAGAGTTTAAAAGTTGGCCAAAAAAAAAGGGGGGGGGGTAGGTGGAATAATATTAAAGGGGCTTTATCGTTGAATGCAGGGCTAAGTAAGACCTTCTCCTAAGTAAAATTCGATCTAGAAGAATCTCGATTTAGACGTAAGACCGTGTTTAAACCAACATCCTTTCTTTTTCAATGGAGCCACGCCAGTTCTGATTCGTAGCAGTAGAGTAGTAGATGCTTGGAACAAACTTTCAGCAGACGTGGTTGGTAAATCCACAGTAACTGAATTGAAACATGCCTGGGATAAACATATATCCATCCCAAGATAAAATACGGGAAATAGGGCAGACTAGATGGACCATGGGGTTTTTTTCTGCCGTCAGTCTTCTATGTTTCTATGTTTCTATTCCGTTTGGATCCAAACTCCTTTTCAGGGTAATTTTTTCCAACAAATGTGCAATATCCCATACCTTCAATCCTCAATTACATTACAACAATTCATTTTTTTACATTCGTATTCATCATCATCCATCAAATGCTGCCTTCTTTTACTTTTGATACCTGGATTATCAAAAAGATTGTTCTAATTGCTTATTCCAATTTAAAATGCTCTTAGCTAATACATTTCCCCCCTTCTAATCTCATCTAATACATTTAGGCCACGGTTCTTCAACCCTCTCCATACATCCTTAATTATCTATTTCATGTATATTTCTTGGATTCAAACTCCTAGAATTCAATAGGACTGACTTCAAAATGGGAAGATCAGCGATCCTGCTAGGTATATCTATATTTTTTAAAAATAGTAGATTTATGGTGCTGTAAACCGTCCAGGGATATTCAGGTGGTATGGGTGGTGCAGAAACATAGAAACATAGAAGTCTGACGGCAGAAAAAGACCTCATGGTCCATCTAGTCTGCCCTTATACTATTTTCTGTATTTTATTTTAGGAAGGATATACTGTATGTTTATCCCAGGCATGTTTAAATTCATTTACTGTGGATTTATCTACCACGTCTGCTGGAAGTTTGTTCCAAGGATCTACTACTCTTTCAGTAAAATATTTTCTCATGTTGCTTTTGATCTTTCCCCCAACTAACTTCAGATTGTGTCCCCTTGTTCTTGTGTTCACTTTCCTACTAAAAACACTTCCCTCCTGGACCTTATTTAACCCTTTAACATATTTAAATGTTTCAATCATGTCCCCCCTTTTCCTTCTGTCCTCCAGACTATACAGATTTAATAAATTTAATAAATAATATAAACGTAAAATGGTAACCTTCTCTATGTGGAGCTGTATCTTAAAAGTGAAGAAGGGCAAATTTTGATTTAGATACAGAAAAGGATAACAACATTGCATTCATGGCAACAGCAAAATAATCACACTAGTGATTATAAATGGTTATTGTTATTATTACAAATTATAACTCGTTCCTCTTGATCTTGGGAACAACAGATCCCTATAAATAGGATGCTCTGGATTTCCAGGTGAAGTCTGAAGGCCCAAAGAGATGATTGACAGCTAAGACAACACAGCCCACAAGTATACCGCTCCAAAAAATAAAGGGAACGCTCAAATAATGCATCCTAGTTCTGAATGAATGAAATATTCACATTGAAATACTTTGCTCTGTACAAAGTTGAATGCACACAACAGCATGTGACATTGGCTGTCAATCAGTGTTGCTTCCTAAGTGGACAGTTTGATTTCACAAAAGTTGGATTTACTTGGAGTTATATTGTGTTGTATAATTTATTTATTTTGAGCGGTGTATATAAAGTAGTTCTGGAGGCAGCTATAGCAATAGCAAGAGCACTAGACTTATATACTGCTTCATAGTGCTTTCACAGCCTTCTCTAAGTGGTTTTCAGAATCAGCACATTACCCCCAACAATCTTCTCTTTGTGCTCCCCTTCTCCCAAGCCCTTTCTTTGGGGAGCAAACTGTGCCCCATAAATCATGTTTCTCCTCTGGTTCTCTTTATTCCTCCTTCGGATTAAGATGCTCGATCAATAAGTCCACAGAAGTTAAGAACTCTCCAAGCATTTTCGACATTTCTTCCCTCTCTGTTTAAGGTCCAAAGCTGGAGTCACATTATTTGTTAGATTAAATTCCAGAAGGGTGAGGAGTGGGTTTTTGAGGGGTGGTGTGGAAGAAGAGCACTGTTGCTCTATGATTTGTGTGAATCTGACCCATCTTCTCCACCTAAACATTTCTGGGTTACCCATAAAAGATAATATTATATTACATTGCATTTATTGTAGTGATGAAATCCAATTTTTTGAAACTACTGTGGGCGTGGCTTGGTGGGTGTGGCTTGGGGTGTGTGGCTTGGGGGGTGTGCCTTGGGGTGTGTGGCTTGGGGGGTGTGGCAGGGGAAAGGATACTGCAACATCCCCATTCCTTCCCCACTCTGGGGGAAGGATATTGTAAAAATCCCCATTCCTTCCCCACTCCACAGGGGAAGGATAATGCAAAAATGCCAATTTCCTCCCCACTGCAGGGGGAAGGATACTGCAAAATCCCCATTCTCTCCCCACTCCAGGGGAAGGATACTGCAAAATCCCCATCCCCCCCCCCTCTCCTGGGGGAAGGATACTGCAAAATCCCCATTCCTTCCCCTCTCCTGGGGGAAGGATACTGCAAAATCCCCATTCCTTCCCCTCTCCTGGGGGAAGGATACTGCAAAATCCCCATCCCCCCCCTCTCCTGGGGGAAGGATACTGCAAAATCCCCATTCCCTCCCTACTTCAGGGGAAGGATACTGCAAAATCCCCATTCCCTCCACACTCTGGGGCCAGCCTGAGGTGGTAAATGCTGCTGCTTCGATTTCCATTATGGGTTCTCCAGAATCTGTTGAAACCTGCTGGATTTCAGCCCTGGTTTATTGATTGATTAGTGCTTGGGCCAAAAAGAGGCCTGTGAAAATATCAGGGCGGGGGGGGGGGGGGGAAACTGGCCTTCAGAAATAGTGGACACGCCATCACTGGAGGTTTTTAAGATGACACTAGACTCATGAGAGTCACTTATCTGAAATAGTTGTGTGAATGTTTGTCTGGTGGTGGGCACTAATCACAAAGCACCTGTTTTATGTTGTGTGTGTGTGTGTGTTTATATTTGAAAAAAATCAATAAAAATACAGTATTTTATTTTAAAAATGAAATATTTTAGGTTCTCCTGCTTGAGCAGAGGGCTGGACTAGAAGACCTCAGAGGTCCTTTCCAGCAAGTATTTTATTCTATCTACAAACCTCTCACACCCTGGATATCAAGGGTTTCAAACATCTACCTTTAAAACGACCTTATAGGGCACTGCAAGCCAGAAAATCTAGACACAAGGATAGTTAGCAATAGCATTTAGATTTATATATCGCTTCACAGTGCTTTTACAGCCCTCTCTCAATGGTTGAAAGAGCCAGCCTCTTGCCCGCAACAATCTGGGTCCTCATTTGACCCACCTCGGAAAGATGGAAGGCTGAGTCGACCTTGAGCCAGTGGTGAGATTTGAACTGCTGAATTACAACTAGCAGTTAGCTGAAGTAGCCTGCAGTGCTGCACTCTAATCATTGTGCCATCGAGGCTCCTAGTTCCCCCACCCGTGCCATCACTCTGCTAAACAACTAACTCCCCCAACACTGTCAAGCTATCTAGTAAGTCCGCGTTACTCTTCTTCTTCTCACCTTTCCTATCTCCTTATCTTCTCATTATAACTTTGTTGTTTGTCTCTTTATGGTTTATATTGTTTTATTTGGTATCCTGGTATGACTTATGCTGATTGCTTATTTAGTATCCTATGATCACCACTGTGTTGTATCTTATAAAAGACTGGACTGGACTGGAATGGAATGGAATAGAATAGAAGAATAGAACAGAACAGAAAGTAGAATAGAATAGAATTTTATTGGCCAAGTGTGATTGGACACACAAGGAATTTGTCATTGGTGCATATGCTCTCAGTGTACATAAAAGGCTAATTTTAGACTTCTTGTAAAGTATCCGTTTTTATACAGACCTTTTTTGAGTCTAGGACAGCCGGGATCTAAGAACCTTTCCTTATCTTTGTTTAATATAAATATTGATCTTATTGGTATTCATGGTAGAGGTGGGGTTTATTATTATTTTTAAATGCTGTAAATCCCCCCCACTCATTCTGTGAGTTGAGCAGCTACATTAATAAAAAAACAAATATACAAATATGTGTGGATTAGAAGGACTTTTATTGTGGTTTCTAATTGTGCCAGTTTGGGACCATAATAATTCTGTCCCTGTCTTTGTCTGTCTGTCTGCCTGCCTGCCTGCCTGTTTGTCTCTCTCTCTCTCCCTCTCTTCTCTTTCCCCTCTCTTCCTCCCTCCTCTTTCCCCTCTCTTTCTCTTCCCCCTTTCTCTCTCTCCTTTCTTTCTCCACTCTTTCTCCCTCCCCTTTCCCCTCTTTTTCTCTCCTCTCTTTCACCTCTCTCTCTCTCTCCTCTCTTTCTCCCCCCCTTCTTTTTCTCCTCTCTCTCTCTCTCTCCTGTCTCCCCCCTCCCTTATTTCCAACATGCCGTATTAATGCTAGAACCATCTCTAGATAAAAACTCTTTAAGTACCTCCCTGTCTTTTTCTACTGGATCTTACGCCTGTGCTTGACTAGGCAGGGGGAAAAATAAACAAATTGCATTAATCCAAATTATACCAATCCAAATCCGTAGCTCTCGTTTCCCGATCTTCAATTCCTATCATCAGTTTTAAAAAGAGGCTTCGCAGATTTAGAGTCTGATCCGAAATTAATTAAGCGGATAAGCAGTTTGGTCTCACTTCACTTAGGTTAGGAAGGCATAAAAGCTTTTATTTTTAGTTGCTTTAAATAAAGGGAGGTTTATCTGTTCACGCAATAATGATTTAGTCATGCAATAGATGCCTATGGTTTTCTCTTTCCCCTTTAAAAAAAAACAAGCCTAATTTTGGCTTCAGGAATTAAGAGTGTTTTTGTGGGAAGTGGGTGATTGGGACGATATAAAACCTAAACTAATAATCTTAAAGCAGGGGTCGCCAAATTTGGCAACTTTAAGACTCGGGGACTTCAATTCCCAGAATTCTCCAGCCAGCTGGAGCTGGCTGGAGAATTCTGGGAGTTGAAGTCCCCACAAGTCTTAAAGTGGCCAAGTTTGTCTTAAGGGGTCGCTCTGATCTCATTCTTCGTTTTATGCCAGCGATAATGGTCGGAAGATGTCTTAACTGGGAAAAGGAAAGTAAGACTGGTGAGCAAATGAATTGCAATTAACGATTCTGTTCCCACAATCTGGTCAACTGATAGGAAAGGTAAAACGATTGATAGCATGCAGGGTGTTTTTAAGGACCTGTAATGTATTTTATATATTGTTCTTGCTGTTTTCATTGTTGTTACATTTTACATTGTTTTAAATTATTGTGAGCCGCCCAGAGTCCTATTGGAATTAGGAGGCATATAGATGTCCACAGTAACTGAATTTAAACATGCCTGGGATAAACATATATCCATCCTAAGATAAAATACAAGAAATAGTATAAAGGCAGATTAGATGGACCTTGAGGTCTTTTTCTGCAGCCAATCTTCTATGTTTCTATGTTTCTAAACAAACAAATAAACAAAATGGCTGTTTTGTAGAATCGTTATCCTTTCTTGAACTAAGGGAGCATCTCTCCAAAACTGACCTCTAAGGAAAACATCAAAGGGAAAAAAGAGTGAATCCTAAATTGGTTTACTACCATAGTTGGTATTAGCTTAGCCCCCAAATACTTTTCCCTCCTCTTTCCTTGGGTTTACATTTGTGATCTATTATCTGACACATTCAAGTGTCTGGCACACGCCAAAGCCCCAGGCAGAAGGACCAAAGTTTAGAGATGATGCCAGTGGGTGCTATGACATTTTGAGGGCACCAGCTTTTACTCTTAGCAATAGGAAACTGAATGCCCCAGAGTTGGAAGGGACCTTGGAGGTCTTCTAGTCCAGTGTTTTTCAACCAGTGTACCGCGACACACTAGTGTGCCGTGAGACATGGTGAGGTGTGCCGCGAAGCTCAGAGAGAGAAAGAAAGCAAGAGAGAGAGAAAGAAAGACAGAAAGAAAGACAGAAAGAAAGAGAGAGAAAGAAAACGAGAGAAAGAGAAAGAAAGAAAGAAAAAGAAAGAGAATGAGAGAGAAAGAGAGAAAGAAAGAAAGAAAGAGAAAGAGGGAGGGAAGGTGGGAGAGAGAAAGACAGCGAGGTAGGGAGAGAAAGAGCAAAAAAGAGGAAGGAAGGGAGAAAGAAAGGGGGAGAGAGAAAAAAGAAAGGGAGAGAAAGAGGGAGGGAAAGAGAAATAGAGCGAAAGGGAGGAAGAGAGAGATAATTTTTTGTCCAAACTTTTTTAACACCCCCCCCCCCCCGCTCAATGTGCCCCATGGTTTTGTAAATGTAAAAAATGTGCCGCGGCTCAAAAAAGGTTGAAAATCACTGTTCTAGTCCAACCCAGGAAATCCTATCCCCTTTCAGACAAATCGGTGTACAATCTCTTCTTTAAAACCTCCAGTGATGGAGCATTCACAACTTCTGGAGGCAAGTTGTTCCACGGGTTAATTGTTCTAACTGCCAGGAAATTTCTCCTAAGTTTTAAGTTGCTCTTCTCCTTGATTAGTTTCCACCCATTGCTTCTTATCCTGCTTTCTGATGCTTTGAAGAATAGCCTGACTCCTTCTTCTTTGCAGCAACCCCTGAGATACTGGAAGACTGCTATCATGTCTCCCCTGGTCCTTCTTTTCATTAAACTGGATACACCCAGTTCCAGAAACAGTTCTTAATGTTTTAACCTCTAGCCCCCTAATAATCTTCTTTGCTCTTCTCTGCACTCTTTCCAGAGTCTCAACATCAGATAGATAGATAGATAGATAGATAGATAGATAGATAGATAGATAGATAGATAGATAGATAGATATAGATAATAGGTATGTAGGCAGGCAGGCAGGCAGACTGATAGATATAGAGAGATACTGTCTCATGTATCCCAGCCACCGGTCAGAGCCCACAGAGTCGGCCTTCTCCGGGTCCCGTCAGCCAAGCAATGTCACGTCTGGTGGGGCCCAGAGGAAGGGCCTTCTCTGCGGCAGCTCCGAGCCTTAGGAATCAGCCTCCAGTCCCCATCCCACCCCGAAGATTCGTGCCGCCCTCCTGCCCTTTCGTAAGACTCTCAAAACACATCTCTGCAGGCTTGGGGCCTCTGAGTATTGCTTTTATGCTCAGGGCTCATGGAATAAATGAATGATTACGAATGAATGTTAGATAAATGTGGGTTTTTTTTTAAACTACGTGGGTTTTTAAGACTTATGTTTGGTTAGTTTTTTTTAAAAAAAATTGGGTTTCTTAAATTTTGTATTGCGTTTATTTTATTTTTTTTGTGAGCTGCCCTAAGCCACAGAAGAAGGGCGGCCTAGAAACCCCAATCAATCAATCAATCAATCAATCAGTAAATGTGAGTAAATAAGTGAGTAAATAAGTGAGTAAATAAGTGAGTAAACAAACAAACAAACAAATAAATGAGTAAATAAATAAATAGGGAGGGAGGAGAGAGAGATAGAGGGAAATGCTCTTATCTTAAAAATGAAAGCACCCAGAACAATATCTGCTCATGAATGAATGGACTATTAAAAAAAAATTAGAGAGAGAGAGAGAGAGAGAGAGATCTATTTTAAGAGAGATCTCGTTTGCAACCAAAACTGTATGCAACATTCCAAGATATTTGCATAACATACCCCCCAATTTGCATAACATTACCTCAAAATGATAACGGAGCCAATCAATGCCTATCCATATTTTTGTATGTTTTAGCTCCTCTCTTTGGGCCAGGGCGGGGTGGGGTGGGTGGGTGTCCCGAAGAAGACCTGCGCCTTTGGAACCCGGAGCCCTCTACCACGTTTTTTTTTTTTGGCCTGGATCTTCCAGGGAAGGGAAGTCTTTCAAGGCGCCCCAGTGGAGGCCAGCCCCTTGGCGGGAGCGCGACGCACAAAGTTTTATTTCTCGGAGCCTTTCTCTGTCTCGTCTTTCCTCCCTCGCTTAAAAACTCGATTTACCTTTTTATTAAAATCTCCGACGCCGACGCCAGCTTAAAAGAGAGCGATAGAACCGAGCGAGGGGGTGGGCCGCGCAAGTGGATTGCCTTACACGCGCAACGCGCGCGCGCACCATCCGTGACCTCGCGTGGCGGGCACGGTGGGTGGAAAAAAACGTGGCACTTTCCATGCCCCGTAAGGCAACGGGCGACATCAATAAGGGGTGGGGAGGGTGGGTAGAAGAGACAACGATGGGCGCCTGCCAGCACTTCAACTAGGGAGCCGGAGGAATAAAAATTACGCAGAGTTTTGCCCCGACTTGACTTCCGCGGACGGAATGGGGTCAACTCGCGGCAGTCAATTCCCGTGGGAAGAGGGGGGGGGGGCAGTTCAACAATTCTATTTCATTAAAAACAAGTTTAAAAAAAAACCGATTTCAATTTGTGTCGTTCCCGTTTCACCTCGTCCCTCTCTTTTTGTGGCAACTCTCGCTTTAGCCCACCGTTCCTTTCCACGTTAGCGCGCGACTCTTGTTCCCACGGCCGTGGAAAGTTTGTCCCGCGTCACGAGTGGGCCGCCGGGAAGGGCAAGGGAGCGAGCCTCGCTAGCGCAGTCCAACCGACCCCGGGCTCAATTCCTGCGCAAAAACCGCTGCCGAATGCGCCTTCGGCGGCGCGGGGCAGGGCGAAGGCGCATTCGGCGGCGCTCCGCTCCAGTTGGTTGGAGAGCGAGCGGAGGGGCCGGGGAGGGGCGGGGAGGGGAGGGACGGGCCCCGGGCGTCGACGGAGGGGGGAGGGGAGAATGAGTGGAGAGCCGCGTCGCGGAAGCTCCCGTCGCTGTTCGCCTTTTTCTCGCCGCTGCGTCCTCCGCCAAGCCGCCCATGGAGCGCTGAACGGGGCTCCGGAGGGCGCCGCCGGGTGGGCTCACCCTCTCCCACCCGCGCCCCCCGCCCCATGGACGAGGCGAGCCCCTTGTCCCCCAAGGCCAACGCGTTCAGCATCGCCTCTCTGATTGCAGCCGCCCAGCCCGCCAGCGAGGAGGAGGAGGAGGAAGGAGAAGAGGAGGAGGAGGAAGAAGAGGAGGAAGAACCTGCGCCGGACTGTCAGCCCGGCGCCGCCTTCGCCGGCGGGGGGACCCTTCACCCAGCTTACCAAGCCCTCGTCGCCGCCCGGAGAAATATGCATTTCAGCGCCGTCACTCGAGACATGGAAGGTAAGGGACGGGGGTCGGGGGTGCGCGCGCGGGTCTGGAGGCTCCTCTGGGGACCCCCCCTCCTTTAACCTATTCGGGGGAAGGGGGTTGAATGGGGTGCAGATCCCCCCTCCTTTAACCCCCACCCCACCCACCCTCCCTTAAATCTGTCCAACTCGAAGGAGGAACCCGACCTACTTTCTGGTTAAAGACGCTGCCGTCCATTTCTAAGGCTGCCCGCTTGCCCGGCGCTTCTGGAAACGCGCCTTCCAATTGAACTAAGTGGGGGAGCGTCTCCGAATGGTTTTTCGGGGGGCTCCTGAGGTCCGAGCCGAGGAGTTTTAGGGGAGGGAGGCGCAGGAGTCCTGACTAAAGCGGCGCCAGCTGTCCAGCCAGCCGCGCCGGGCTTCCTCAGCTCGGCGGCCCTTAAACGTGTCCCCGGCTGCCGTCCCTTCAGCTGGGAGCTGAAATCCAACCTCTTGCAAAGCGCGGCGTTGGAGCAACTAGGTTCAAGGATGAGTGGGGGGCCGTGGGACCCCGAATATGTCGTGTTTCTTCTTCCTTCTTCTTCTTTTCCTTCTTTCTGCCTTCTTTCCTTCTTTCTTCTTTCCTTTTCCCGTTTTCCTTTCCTTTCCTTCTCTTCTTCTTCTCCCTCCTCTTCCTCTTCTTTCCTTCTTCCTTCCTTCTTTCTTCTTTCCTTCTTCCCTTTTCCTTCTTTCCTTCTCTTCTTCTTCCTCCCCTGCCTCTTCCCCCTCCTCTTCCTTCCTTCTTCCTTCCTTCTTTTCTTCTTTTCTTCTTTCCTTTTCCTTCTTTCCTTCTCTTCTTCTTCCTCCCCTGCCTCTTCCCCCTCCTCTTCTTTGCTTCTATCTTCTTTCTTTCCTTCTTCCATTTTCCTTCTTCTTTCTTTCCATTTCTTCGTCCTCCTCTCCTCCTCCTTCCCCTTCCCCTTCTTCTTCTCTTTCTCCTTCCCTTTCCCCTTCCGCTTCTTCATCTTCCTCCTCCTCTTCTCTCCCCCTTTCCCTTCCTCTCCTTCTTCCTGTTCCCATCGCCGCCGTGTGGTCTCAAAGACTCGACATCCCAAAGGAACACCCCAGAATTAAGAACCTGAAAGATCAGTTCGCTGTAGCCGGGCATTCGAAGCTGCAGGTGGCCCGGATCCAGGCAAGGGGGACTAATTTAAGGGGCCGAAGTTGGCTTGTTTTCGGATGGACCCGGGTTGCGCCTCTGCCTCCTCGTACTTCAGCCATCCAGAAAAGCTGAGCTTGGAATGGTTTGGGAAGGGGGGAGACGTCTCCCCTCCCTCGCTGCCCCATTGATCCCCCACGGTTTTGTTGACAGATCTATGGGCCTGGGCCTCTTTTAGGACTCGCCCAAGGAGCCCAGCGGGACACCGGATCCAGCCGCGGCTGCATTCACAGAAGCAGCTACAGTTTAAATCTCGGTTGAGCGCGGTCCGCTATTGCTACGGCTTAGTTTGTGGGTCAGTGTCTTGGGTCAGTCGGCTCAGGCCAGTTCGGTGACCAGGAGAAATCCGCTGAGCAAACCCTGCTTTTGCTGCTTAAGAAAACGAGATTCTCTGAGTAAACCTTTAGTTAACCCTCGAGTACCGCGTTCTCTCTAAGTAATTATATCAATGCCTCCTTGTTTCCGAGGATTAAAATCTCCGCTGGACACCTTCCGAAATAGAAATAGGTCTCTAACTGGGGTGCAAACATAAATATTTTTTTCTCCAGGGAAATTTCTTCCGATGGGGGAAATAACCCAGAAGCTACAGTTAGCTCAAAGCTAGCAGAAGCTGTTACTCTTTTAATGACAGCTTCCTGTCAATTAGCGAGCTTGCCACGAGCTGCACCCTTCCCAGGGCAAACTCACGTGTCTGTAGGTCTGCCTGGAGAGGGGTGGGGTAGGATAGAATAGAATAGAAATATAGAATAGAAGAATAGAAGAGAAGAGAAGAGAAGAGGAATATAGAATAGGAATATAGAATGGGAAAATACAACAGAACAGCAGTGAACAGCACAGAACAGAACATAATAGAATAGAAAATATGGAATGGAATAGCATTGCATAGCATAGAACAGAACAGAACAGAATAGAATAGAATAGAATAGAATAGAAAATATGGAATGGAACGGAACAGAATAGAATTCTTTATTGGCCAAGTGTGATTGGACACACAAGGGATTTGTCAGTGTGCATAAAGGAAAAATATATACAGTATTTGTCAATAATCATGAAGGACAACACTTAATTATGTTGCATGCAGCGTGTAAGAGACATAAGCCCGGATTCACACGATATGCTTCGGATCCTTTATCTCCTTGGGGAGAACTCCGGAGCTAAAGGTGGCTTAAAGTGGGACCATCAGTGGTAAAGCACGGGGTAGCTTAGCTTAGCAAAACCTGGGTCGTAGGATGGCAAATACACTGCTCAAAAAAATAAAGGGAACACTCAAAGAACACCCCCTAGAGCTGAATGGATGGAATCTTCTCATTGAATACTTTGTTCTGTACAAAGTTGAATGTGCACAACAGCAGGTGAACTTGATTGTCAATCAGTGTTGCCTCCTAAGTGGACAGTTTGATTTCACAGAAGTTTGATTTACTTGGAGTTATATTGTACGGTTTAAGTGTTCCTTTTATTATTATTATTTTGAGCAGTATATTTTGCTCTGCAGAGGGAAGGAAGATAGGACCCCGGTTGTTGTTTTTATTGAAGGGCCCATTTCTTTTAAAGAGGGGAGGGGCCGTGGTTTGTTATTCCCATTGTGCAGGACCCACGAACAAACATAACCGATTTGCGTGCGTGTGTGTGGGCTTTGGAGACACACGGATGGGTCCATAAACGGCATCTTGTAACTCCCCGGCATTCACTGCCCACAAAGTCCAGTTTCAGACCTTGTGACCTGGCAAAACTGCTTAGCGGGTGTTCGTGTGTTGCCGGCTCTGTTGTTATAGACCCCTTTCCCTTCCTCCAGCTTTTTAAAAAAAATACATTTGATCTCAGCTTTTGCGGTTATTTAAGCGTCCATGGATCTGCCCACGTAAAAATCCGCTGGTTTGAATAAACCGCGATTTAATTCATTCATTTAGCCCAGTGTTTTGGGGCTAACGCTGTCACAAATCGAAGCAGTCGTCGCAAACTTCAGATATTTATTTATTTCTTATTTTGACTTCTAAGCAGCCCAATCCCACTGGGACTTCAGGGCGGCTTACAACAAAATAAAATAAAATAAAATTTATTTTAATACACTTCTTAAAAGTGCGGAGTGACTTAAGAAGTCTTGGTTGTTGGGTTTTTTTTAATGCGTTCAACTGAATAAGAAGCAAGGGGAGATGGTGAATTTAAGAGATCCCTTCTTAGCCAGGAAAGCTTTTGACCTTTAGGCCATTCAACCAGGAGACTGTGAGTTCTAGTCCCGCCTTAGCCAGTGCAAGCCACTTGAGTGTCTTCGAACCAATCATTCTCTCTCGGCGCAGCTTACGTCGCAAGGGTGTTCTTGGGACAAAGTAGGAAGAAGGTGTGGTGGAGATATATATATTTATATACTCAAATTCAGCAAAAACATGTGACATATATACATGCATGCATGCATGCATACATACATACATACATACATACATACATACATACATACATATGTATACAGTATACTGATTCGACACAAAAATATGTAACCCTTCCCTGGTGCAGAGCTGAAGGGATTGGATACTGTAACCTAGAGGATAATTCTCTACCTTACAAGGCAAAGGTTGCAGGTTCAAGTCCCAGGGGGTATGGCTAGCTGATGAGGCCAAAATAAGGTCGAAATAGATCTATCCTAGTCTCCCTTAATTTTCAAATTCAGCAAAAACAACAACAAACAACAAACAAACATGTGACACACACACACACACACATATATATATGTCACATGTTTAAGCTGAATTTGAAAATTAAGGGAGACTAGGATAGATCTATTTCGGCCTTATTTTGGCCTCATCAGCTAGCCATACCCACTGGGACTTGAACCTGCAACCTTTGCCTTGTAAGGCAGAGAATTATCCTTTAGGCTACAGTATCCAATCCCTTCAGCTCTGTACCAGGGAAGGGTTACATTTTGTGTCGAATCACATATATATATATTTCGGCCTTATTCTGGCCTCATCAGCTAGCCATACCCTCACTGGGACGAACTTGCAACTTTGGCCTTGTAAGGCAGAGAATTTACCTCTAGGCTACAGTATCCAATCCCTTCAGATATATATATATATATATATATATATATATATATATATATATATATATATATATATATATATATATATATATATATACACATACATACATACATATATATATATATATATATACACACACACATACACACCACCTTATTTGTAAAAAAAATATTAATAATAATATTAATAGAGATTCTTAATATTCTCTAGATTCTTAATTAATTAACTGGATTCAAGATAATTTATACTGTGTATTATATGTTGTGAGCCGCCCCAGTCCTCGGAGAGGGGCGGCATAGAAATCCAATAAATAAATAAATAAATAATAAAAGATACACACAATTAGTTTCTTTCCCGGTTTACACACCCAGAAGAGATGAAATGGGAAGCAATGACACCATCATTCAGACAGACAAATACACACACACACAAGCAACGCGTGTAAAATAACATTGTGGGTCCATTTGAGAGCTGCAGGTCAAAGGAAGGGGCCTCGCCTCGGCGGCTGACCCAGGCCTTGGAAAAACCAAAATATTTCTCTGAACTGGAGAATAGCAGAGAAGCCCGCAGGCTTTGGAGCTAAATATTTGTCCCAAATATTTGCGATGGAGGTCGAGAGGCTGTAGCTATCAAGTGAAGTAAAAATATCCTGCGAATTAGGCGCCCGGAAAAAAGAAGACCCCTCCCGTAACCGAGCGCAGAATGGCGGTGGGGATTTTTTTTTTGGAAGAATGGAGGGTGGAAAGGGAAAATAAACAACAGGGCTTCGCCTGAATTTTATCCTCTTCTTTCTAGATACTAATGTCCCCTAGATACTAATGTCCCCACGGGCTCAGGAAAAAAATCCCATTCCCCTTTCTCTGTCTCTCTCTCTCTCTCTGTCTCTCTCTCTCTCTCTCTCACACACACACACAAAACAGAGACATACTAATACACACACACACCTCTACTATATGTCTATCTGTCTATTCTAATTCATCTGTCTATATGTTTGCCTCTCTGCCTGCCTGTCTATCATCTATCACTCTCTCTCTCATGTATGTATGTATGTATGTATGTATGTACCTACCTACCTACCTACCTATCTATCTATCTATCTATCTTTTTTATATATATGTTTTAAATTAATTTTAAATGTTAAAACATACAAACTACATACATACAACATAAAAACAGTGTCCCGTGAAGGTGCACCCATCACCTGACAACATACTGGTGGGGTCTATCTATCTATCTATCTTCTCTCTCTCTCTCTGTACCTACCTACCTACCGACCGACCGACCGACCTACCTACCTACCTACCTACCTACCTATCTATCTATCTATCTATCTATCTATCATCTATATCTATTACCTCTCTCTTTCTTTTTATACCTATCTGTCTGTCTGTCTGTCTTTCTATCCATCCATCTATTCATCCATCTAGCCATCTATCGTCTATCTCCCTACTTAATCAATCTCTCTTTCTCCCTCCCTCCCCCCTCTCACGCCTTCATTATTTTTACCAATATTTATTTATTTTATTATTTATTAGATTTGTATGCCGCCCCTCTCCGTAGACTCTTATAACTCTTATCTATCTTCCTATATCTGTCTATCTATTCTAATTACTGTGCACACTATTAAAAAGTAATCATAAAAGTTGACACAGACTTAATGGGCACATAATCAACAGCAAAAAATAAACATTAAAAGCCATCGCCCTGATTCTCTCGCAAACAGCGGCGGTCTCAGAAAGCTTCGATCGCGGGGAGGGAAGAGAATTATGGCGTCAACTCCGTCGATGTGGAATCGCGGAGCCTTTGCAAGCCCAAAGCGAACTCGCTGGCTTAGCGGGGTGTTCAAGGACTTTCGAGGGGGGGAAACGGCGGTAGGAAATGATTAGACGGGGTGGAGAGGCGAGAGGAGCCGGAGGAGTGCATGGAAAGACGCTTGGCTCGTTTCCTCGACCCCATCCCACCCCAATGCCTTGTCTTTCAATGGCCTTTGTGGCATTAAAATAAAACGAGATACAGTACTGTATACTGTACTCCCCCTTCTAGAATGAGAATAAATCCCATCGAAATTTTTCCGGAGTTTCGCCTTTCAGGGAAGGCGTTTCGCTCCGGATTTCCAAGGTTCCGATGGACCCCGTTATAGATGGCCCGGAGTTTAACCGCAGAGGGGGGGGGCGCTGGGGGGGGCGAGGGGGGTGAATAACGCCTTCGGAATAAGGCTTCTTCCCCTGAACCGGTTCAGACCCAACTCGCTCCATCTCTAGCTTCGGTCCAACCGGGCAGAGTGAAGAGTGGGGCGCCTTGGAGATCAGGACAAGGCCAGGGTGAAGGGGGTGCGAGATAGGCGGCCTCCCAGCCCCCCGCCCCGTTCCTACTTCTTGGTGGTTGAAGACAAATTCCTCCAGCAGGAAGGGAGAACGGGAGAACAGGAGCTAAACAGATTGTCAATAACCCTTAATATAATATTGTATCTCTATCTCTATTACATCTATCTATCTATCTATCTATCTATCTATCTATCTATCTATCTATCTATCTATCTATCTATCTATCTATCTATCTACCTACCTACCTACCTACCTACCTACCTTCGGGGCTTGAGCGGCAGGCATATATATATAGAGAGAGGCAGGCAGGCAGGCAAACATAGATTTATATATGATAGACAGATGGACAGGTAGACATAGATAGATAGATAGATAGATAGATAGATAGATAGATAGATAGATAGATAGATAGATGGTAGGTAGGTAGATATAGACATGGATGGAGAGGGGGGATATAGCTATATGGAAAGGCTACTGCCCGGACGGTGTTTGTGTGTGTGTGTGTGAGAGAGAGAAATAGAGAGGGGGGGGGGGACGCTGAGGGGTAGCGAAAATGGAGCTCCACCCCACAGCACCCAATTTGCACTGGAAGGTGTTGAAAGAAAATGCAGGGTTTTCTGCATAAGCCACGCGCACAGTGTGGTAGTAAAAATTCCGGTAGCCCTTCACTGCCCCCCCTTCTTTTCGCCCGAACTCTTCCCGAATGGGGGAAGTTTGTTACCTGGGGAGGTGGCTACCCTCCCTTCCCCCTCCGTCTTATCTCAGAGGAAGGCAGGCAGGAAAGCGAAAACCAAATCAGAACCGGTTTGGCAGCGGCCTCGGGGACACCCGGCGCGGCAGCCCCGCAGCCAAGCCGGGAGAAAGAGAGGCGAACGAGGTCTGGAGTGGCGGCGGCGACGGTGGTGGAGGTTGGGGGGGGGAGATAAGCCTCGCCCGGCGGCGGCTGCGAGCGCATTGTTGGCTTGCCTCCCCGCCCGCTCCCCCTCCAGGCTGGGGAGGCCGAGAGGAAGGCGAGGCGAGGGGTGGAAAAGCACCGCGCTAGTGCTCAGAGGCAAGGCGACCAGCCAAGAGCCGCGGAGTTGTGCGCTCCCTGGAAGAGTGCAAAAAGCGCGTCGCCGCGCCCTCCTCCTTCCCCGCCGGGAACGCGCACTGCGACCAGGAGGGGGCGTACAAAAAACTCCAAGGCCGGGCGGAGAAAGGGAGCAGTAAGTAACAGCGCGCAAAGTCAACCCAGACTTGGCTGCGCGCACGGACCGACTCGGCTCCCCTCCCGGGCGAAGAAGGGCGTCCCGCTGGACGTTCGCTGCCAAGCGTTGGCTTCTTAAGGGGGCGGGGGAAAGGGGGAGGCAAAGGAGGTGGGGGTGGAGGAGGGGGAGGGAGCGCGCCCGTGGGACGTGCGCGCTCCAGGCTCCGAACTTGGCCGACCGCAAAAAAAAAAAAAGTTGGCCGGCGGTGCGCAAAAAGAGACAGAGTCGCCAAGGGACTCGCCCCAGGCCCGCTTCCTCGCGCGTTCCAGGCGCGCACGCGGCTGGCCGGCCGGCGGAGTGGCCGGCCGGCGGGTTCGGGGGGCTATAAGTGGAGGCGGGCCGCGACGGGGCGGCCCAGAGCCCGGCGGGAGGGAGGGAGGGAAGGCAGGCGGGCAGGCGAGGGAGCCAGGCCGGCCGGTGGCGCTTGGGTGCCCTCTCCGCCCTCCTTCTCCTCCTCCTCTTCCTCCTCCTCCTCTTCCTCCTCCTCCTCTGCTAACACGCTCTTTCTTTCTTTCTCCCTCTCTCCCTCTGGCTCTTCCTCGCTCCCCGCCTGGAATGATCTCAGCCGTCTCCAGCCCGTGGCTCACGCAGCTCTCCCATTTTTGCGATGTTGCAGCTTTCACCGCCAACAGCCTGAGCAGCCTCAACTCGGCCGCGGCCGCCGCGGCGGGCTACCCGCACCTCTCGCCCTCCCCAGCCGGAGAGACCTTCGGCCAGCATGAGCCGCCGCACTACGAAGCCTGCTCGGTCCAGCCGCCTCCGCCTCACCACCCGGCGGCCCAGCAGCAACAACACCACCACCAACCGCCGCACCACCACCACGGCCAGGCGCAACAGCACGGCGGCTACTCCTTCGCGGCCGGAGCGGCGGGCAGCAACAACAACCCGCCGTCCGCGGTGGGCTCCGAGGCTCCCGAAGGCGGCGGGAGCGGCGGAGGCGGTGGAGGAGGAGGAGGAGGAGGCGGTGGAGGAGGAGGAAGCGGCGGTTCGGGCTCCGGCTCTGGGGGATCGGGCCCGGCCTCGACCAAGGCTCCGGTCAAGAAGAACCCCAAAGTGGCCAACGTCAGCGTCCAGTTGGAGATGAAAGCGCTGTGGGACGAATTCAACCAACTGGGCACCGAGATGATTGTCACCAAGGCCGGCAGGTTAGAAAGCAAACGCGTGGCGTGGGTTGCGGGTGTTTAACCCCCCCCCCGGGGGGGGGCTCTACTTCCCTGGCGTTTGGAGCGGAGGAGGGGGAGGCGACTCGGGTTCCTGCGCGTTCCCCAGGCCTCGGCGCGCCGCCTGTGCGCCAAAAGAGATCGTTTTGGGGTGGCCTTCCTTGCGCCCCCGCCTCCGCTCTCTTGCGAGCGAGGACTCGGGCCGACTTGGCGCGTCTTTCCCAGAAATTGGGGTGGGGGCCTGCAGGGGGGGCGCCAGTAATTTGCTGCGGGATAACGCAGGGGACGGGTTGGGTTCGGAGGGGCGGGCGTTTTGGATGCCAAACGCTGGTGGAGTTTGTCTTACTGTTTAATTCTCGGGTGCATTTGCTCCGAACGAAGTGGGGGCGACGTCCAGCCAGCCGTCCCTTGTAGAATGCATGGAAACACACACACACTTAGAGAGAGTGTGTGGGGTAGAGGGAGGGAGGGAGAAAGAGACAGAGAGAGAGACACACACAGAGAGAAAGAGAACGCGAGACAGAGAGAAAGAGACAGACAGAGAGAGGGGGACAGACAGAGAGAGACAGAGAAACACAGAGAGAGAGAGGGAGGGAAAGAGACAGGGAGAGAAAGAGAACGAGAGACAGGCAGACACACAGAGAGGGAGAACGAGAGCGAGAGAGAGAGACATACACACAGAGAGAAAGACAGACCGAGACAGACACAGAGAGGGAGAGAGGGAAAGAGACAGAGAGAGGGGGGAAGAGAAGGAGAGAAACAGAGAGACTGAGAGAGAGAGAGAGAGAGAGAGATTTTATTAATGCAAGAAACGTTGAAAAAGTTACCTTATTCCCGATTCCGCATGTTTTCCTACCTCCTTTAGGCCTCTCCTATTTTAGCTTCAATTATTTCCCTCCGGCTCAGCATATGCCCGTCAGTTTTTCTGTTCCTAAAAACACTTTTTTTGTTGTTTTTCTTAAACTCGGTCGGCTCTCAGAGTGGGTACAGGCTGGGGCAAAAATCACCTTTCGGGGACACACCCACACCCACACGATGGAAGGCTGGTCTGCGTAGTTTTGCAGGAAATGAAAAAGGCAATCGAAGTCCCGGTCGGTGATCAGAAGAGGAATACTGTCTGTAATTAGCTGCGTTAGCTCGGGGCGATAAGTGAGCCATTCAGTACTAAGGGTAGGGGCAATATCTGCGGAACTTCGGGTTCCTTAGCGTGCAGGTCGCCCTTCGCCTTCCCTCTGGCAGGGGATGGTAGGAGTCGTCTCTGACAGGAGGGTCGGCCTTGGGAAAAGGTGTTTTTTCAAACCCAACGGTGCAAATTTTCACGCGTGGTTTATTCTGCGAGGGAGGGAAGGGGTTGGAATCGAAGCTGTCTTGGATTGAATTGCTTTGAAGTTCAAGGGGGCTCAGGATTTTAGACTCGGTTTCCCTTCCTTCCTTCTTTCCTTCCTTTTTTCTCCCTTCCTTTCCTTTCTCCCTTCCTTCCTTTTTTCCTTCCTGCTTTCCTCTTTTTTCCTTCATTCCTTCGTTTCTTTCTCTTTCTTTTCCTTTTTTCCTTCTTTTCCTTCCTTCCTTCCTCTTTTTTCCTTCATTCTTTCCTTCGTTCCTTTCTCTTTTCCTTCCTTTTTCCTCTTTTTCCTTCGTTCCTTCCTTCGTTCCTTTCTCTTTCTTTTCTTCTCCCTTCCTTTCCTTTCCTTTCCTTGCTTTTCCTTCCTTCCCTCCTTTCTCTTTTCCTTCATTCCTTTCTTCGTTCTCATTCTTTCTTTCCTTTCCTTCCTTCGTTCTTTCTCTTTCTTTCCTTCTTTTCTTCTCCCTTCCTTTCCTTCCCTTCCTTCCTTTCTCCCTTCCTTTCTTCTTTTCCTTCCTCCCTTCTTTTCCTTTTCTCTTTCCCTTTCCTTTACTCACTCCCTCCCTCCCTCCTTCGGATCGAACTTCATTTGAAAGCAATGGAATTGTTTCCCAACTGGTTTGGGCCATGCAAAGCTCCCTGGCAGGATCGTTCCCGTATTTATCCAAAAGAAAAACGAGTGCGGGGAGGTGGAGGAGGCGGCAATTTTTTATTTTTTTTTAAAGGGCAACATTAAGAATGAAATCCGGGGCGGGGAAGAAGGGGGGGGGCGTTAAAGAAACCAACAAGCCACCGATTCCGTGACTCACTCACGCTTTTTGTTCCGGCCTCTTTGCAAAACTTTTCCTGTCCTTCCCGGAGACGCTTTTACAAGCCGCCTTCAAGCCCTCCAATTGGGGAGGGGGATCCAAAGCACCAGGCCCCCTTAGCACCGGTCGCTATAATATAATATAATAAATATCCTTTCCTTGCCGCCACCGCTCGCCCGCGCGCAAGAGGAAAGGTCGCCGTGGTTAGGAACGGCCGCTGCTGGGGTCGAAGGAAGCAGGGAAGAACTTAAAAGAAAATGCCCCCCACTCCCAACATTTCGCGAAATTGATATATTTTTAATTTAATTTAATTTTTTTTAATTTAATTTAATTTATATGCCTGCCGCTCAAGCCCCGAAGGCCTCTGGGCCGATGCAATAAATAGTGTCGGAAACCTGACATTGCCTATAACTTACGTTTGTGCGTACTTGTGTACGAAAACGTGCGTATGTGTGTGTAGACGTATGTATACATTTGTAAAACAAGTATGTGCTGTTATAAATCTATGAAAGTGCGTGCGTGCGCGCGCATGTATGCAAGTGTGTACTGGTGTGTGTGTGTTATACTTACACAACCGCGCGCGTAAAAACACACGAGGTCGCACCGTGTTTAAAATGTTTGCGTGTATGTATATTTATATGCATATGCATTATTATTATTATTATTATTATCATCATCATCATCATCATCATTGCTGTTGTTTTGTTGTTCTTGTTCTTGTTCTTGTTCTTCTTATTGTTCTTATTATTATCATCATCATCATCATTGCTGTTGTTTTGTTGTTGTTCTTGTTCTTATTATTATCATCATCATCATTGCTGTTGTTTTGTTGTTCTTGTTCTTATTATTATTATTAATAATAATAATAATAATAACAACAATAATTTTTATTTATTTTTATTTATTTATTAGATTTGTATGCCGGCCTTCTCCGAAGACTGGGGTGGCTCACATATATTATACACACACACACACACACAAAATTTAAAACATGGTGCCTCCTCGTGTGAATGTGTGTGCATATGTATGCATGTACCGTATGCTTTTATGCACACACACACAATATGCGTACGTAAAACCCACACACCGAGGACACACCGTGTTTTAAATTGTGTGTGTTTGTGTATAATATACACACACCTATCGGTATGAATGTGTGTGTATGTATGTATGTATGTACCGGTAGGTATGTGTATATTATACACACACACTCAGAGAGAGAGAGAGAAATTTACAACACGGTGTGTCCTGGTGTGGGTTTTACGTGCGCGTGGTGTGTTTGTGTGTATGTGTGGGTATAAAAGCATGCATACATACCTTTGGGTGTGTGTACATTTTAAATGGCGTGCGTATATGTATGAAAGCATGCCGATGTAGATAAATTTTAAAGGATAGGCGAATGCAGAATTGCACCCTCTCATATACCCGCACAACATTATTCATTATTTCCCTCCCCCATCCAAAAAAATATTGGTATTTGGATTGTGCACAGTCTCCGTTTATGTTTCCCCCCTTAAAACGTTTTGCTCTTTTAATGCTTTCTAGTATCCCAACGCTCCCCGTTAGGAAAAACAACCGCTTTGAGGATTTATTAAAAACGAGATGAATGAAAACCGAGAAGGAAGCTTTGGTGAACGGGTGGGAAATATACCGCTGGCCCTCAAATGCCAATCTTAGGCATAGAAACATAGGCGATTGAAAAAGACCTCGTGGTCCATATGGTCTGCCCTTATACTGTTTCCTGTATTTTATCTTAGGATGGATCTATGTTGATCCCAGGCATGTTTAAATTCAGTGACTGTGGATTGACCAACTCCGTCTGCTGGAAGTTTGTGCCAAGCATCTACTACTCTTTCAGACAAATAATATTTTCTCACATTACTTCTAATCTTTCCCCCAACTAATCTCAGATTGTGCCCCCTTCACTTTCCTATTGAAAACACTTCCCTCCTGAACCTGATTTAACCCATTAACATATTTAAATGTTTCGATCGTGTCCCCCCTTTCCCTTCTCTCCTCCAGACTATACAGATTGAGTTCATGAAGTCTTTCCTGATAAATTTGATGCTTAAGACCTTCCACCATTTTTGTAGCTCGTCTTTGAACCCATTCAACTTTTATCAATATCTTTTTGTAGGTGGGGTCTCCAGAACGAGACACAGCTTATTGAAAGCAATGTGTTGAAAGCAATCACGGCTTTGGTAAAAAGGGCGTAAAATATATTGCGAGCGTTCAAAAATGCAAGTGAAAATCCAGGCGCGCTTTCCTAATTGGAGGCAACCTCTTTTGCAATCAACCTCTTTAGAGAATCGGCCTGGAAGCCTTTTAAAAGCTGGGGGAGAAAGCGCCTAAAAATTTGCTCAGAAAACGCCTGTTTAAAAAAAACAAACCCAAAACGAAACGAAACGAGACTGAGTTGAAACCAAACCCGATCTTGTACCAGTGACAAATCCCTTATGTGTCCCATCGCGTTTGACCAATAAAGACTTCTATTCGATTCCGTTGCTATGCAAACTTGGCTCTGGGGGGCGGCGGTGGGGGAAATAAAAATAAATTTAAAATACACACACACCCCGCGCGCTCTCTTCTTCTTTCTGTCTTCATGTTTTTATTTCCCCTTCGCTTTAAGGAGGAAAAAATCATATAAATCTAGAATTAAAATGGAGATCCGGGGCGACCCTTTAACGCGTAATAATGGCTTGTGACCGCACGTGTACTAAAATTAAGCGGAATATATGTGTAGCTCGGGATTGAAACGAAGGCTCCTTGGTTGTTTTCCTGCAGACGTTTCGTGACCCCAAACTACGGTAGGTTTGGGCAATGCAGCGTGGGCACCTCGACTTATTTGTGTTGTTGAAAAAGGAAGGGTTGCGAAGCGCGCTGTGGAGATTTTTTTTGAGGAATTTTATTCGTTGGTCTCGGTTAAAAAGGAAGGGAAAATAGAATATTGCCGTGGAGCTTAACGCTTTGCTATACAGTATATCAGCTTTTCTGAATGTAGCTTTCTAGGCGATTTAACGGTCGAGGTCTGCCAGTAATGGAAGCCCCAGATCAGAGAAATTTTATTTTATTTATTTTATTTATTTTATTTATTTTATTTATTTTATTTATTTTATTTATTTTATTTATTTTATTTATTTTATTTATTTTATTCTTTTATTTTATTTTATTTATTTTATTTATTTTATTTATTTTATTTTATTTTATTTTATTTTATTTTATTTTATTTTATTTATTTTATTTTATTTTATTTTATTATTTTATTCTATTTTATTTATTTTATTTTATTTTATTCTATTCTTTTATTTTATGCCTAAGAGATGCATCCAGATAAATTCTACATTTTTGCTTACATGGGGGGCGTGTGTGTGTGTCTTCCTGGGATTTTTTTAAAAAGGGGGGTTCACTACTATTATTCACACAGAAACCTCAAAAGTAAACCTTTGCTGCATGGATTTAAGAAGGGATTAAATAGGTTTTCTGGAATAAGCCAGAGTTGAGTTGGAGAGATGCACCCAGTCATAAACTAAAGTTTGTAAACAATAAGGATTTGGATTACCCAACATGCAAAGTCAAAGCCCCCTCCCAGGGTTACAATTTCCCAATTTCTGACTCTAGCAATACCACGGAGCTTCCCTAGAGGGCGGCAGAGACCGGACCCATTGGATCCGTCCTGCTGCCCTCTAGAGGATACTCTGATTTTTGAAGTCAAGATTGCGGTGGTAAGCAATAATTTTTTTTCTCCTGGCTGGATGACACTAGCCACACTAGTTGAAGCCAACTCAATTTATTGAATTTCTACAAAAGCCCTTTCAAAGACCCCCCCTCCCAATTATTATTTTTTTAAAATCCCGCCGGAAAAGGGTCGTTTTCTCGCAAGGAGGGGCGGTCCGTTTATTTATTCTATTTCTATTTCACCTTTCTTTTAAATCGTCTGCCTCCCTCGGAGGCTTTTGCACTGGGAAGGAGCTTCAAACGCTCTTTTGGGGAGGGAGGGAAGTTTTCCAAGACACCCGTCCCCCGCGCGGGTGTTTTTCAGGGGGTGTTGCATTTGTAAGGTCGATTTCAACCGGATTGCGTGGTTTGGGCTTTCGTCAAGGGTATGTGCCTGATTTTATGGCCCCCACACCCTGGCAAAGCAGTATATGGATACAATTCTTTAAACAGGCACACACACACACTCTCTCTCTCTCTCTATATATATATATATATATATTTATTTATTTATATATAAATAGAAAGATATATATATATATATATATATATATATAGATAGATAGATAGATAGATAGATAGATAGATAGATAGATAGATAGATATAGATATAGATATAGATATAGATATAGATATAGATATAGATATAGATAGATATAGATATATAGATAGATTGATTGATATAGATTGATAGATTGATAGATTGATAGATAGAGATAGAAAGATAGATAGATAGACAGATGATAGATAGATAGATGATAGATAGATGATAGATAGATGATAGATGGATGGATGGATGGATGGATGGATAGATAGATAGATAGATAGATAGATAGATAGATAGATAGATAGATAGATAGATAGATAGATAGATAGATAGATAGATAGATAGATAATGGGTGTCTCCTCGTGAGCTCATAAATCGGTTTTTCTCGTGGACGAGAGAAAAACGAAAAAATGGGGGGGGGGAACCCCCACACCACACAACAGAATCAAACTCCAAACTCGGCCACCCGCGTCAAGGCGAGACTTAAGGGAAGCTGCGAAGGAATGGAAACAAATTCGGATCGTTTTCGCTCCCGGCTTGGAAGG